>NW_017670542.1:94163-114776 GCF_001879085.1 Nicotiana attenuata
TCGCCCCGCCCTGCCCCGCCCCGCCCCGCCCCATTTAGATTTTGCCCTGCCCTGCCCCATTAAGAATTTTCCCTGCCCCGCCATGTCCCAATTGCCATCCCTGAGCCACCATGACTAAGGTGGAAAGATATACAACTTCTCCAATTAGTCAAAAAGCATAATCCTTAATTAGATGAGGATTCTGTGTGCAAACTTTTTTTAAAACAATTGATAAATCGTGACTTATGAATACTTCTCCTAACGTTTTGAATATATAATACGTGGCTGCCTTATCGTATTAAATATATTAATGCAAACGCTTCTGCTATGTATTTTTTGACTATCTATTTTATTTTCTTCTTCCTCCATATGTGCGTCCTATTGCGACTTTGCGTATACAATTTTACGTGCCAGAACATGTTTTTTCTGCTCACGCGTCATTTATTTGTTGTTTTTTAATTTGTTTCTTTGAAGTAGAAGATAGCTCTAGATAAACTTCAAATTAGGTTTCTTTTAGTATAATTTAGTACTAGTAGCTTTTATTGGATAGAAATGCCATCAACTAAGCATGTATATTTGATATTTCTCTTCAGAAGAAGGGGTCAATTGTGAAAACATCGGACACTTCTTCTCGCCCTTTCAGTCATTTAGAAAACAGAATGTAGAAGAATTAAAATATGTGAAGAACTTATCAACACCTAATGTTTTTACCAATTTAATAAATACATGACATATATATGACTTTAATATATTTTTATCAATTAACTATAATGAGTTAATACAACGGATGTGGATAACTTTTTTAAAAAAATATAATGTTTTTTTTTTTTCATTTGGTTTTGGGGAGGGGTTGAGTATATACTAATGTCAAATCTGATTACAAGCATAACATGGCTCATTTGATAACTTACATGCCCAGACCTTCAATATGATATGACTAGCTGAAAACTAGTGGTCTCTTGACTTGCATGTAGAGTTGTAGAGAACGTAAGAAAAATATATCATTATAATAAGTATCGCAACTTCTCCAACTTTAACTAGAAATATTGAATTCGAACATTGAAATGTAACCGCATTTTGTGAAGAGCACTTTACCTAGGAGTGAGACTCTTAAATTGAATCTGACTTATAGCTTGTTTGGCCAAGTTTTTTTTTGGCTAAAAGTGTTTTTTTTTTTGGCAAAAGCCCTTTTGGCCAAAAATTGAGGTGTTTGATCAAGTTTTTGGAAGAAAAAAAAAGTGCTTTGAGGAGAAGCAGAAGCAGCTTTGGAGAAGCAGAAAAAAGTAGCTCCTCTCCAAAAGCACTTTTTTGAAAAGCACTTTTGAGAAAAATACACTTAGAAGCAGTTTTTTAAAGCTTGGTCAAACACTAATTGCTGCTCAGAAGTGCTTTTCAAACTAATCAGCCAAACACAAACTGCTTCTCACCAAAAGTATTTTTGAGAAAAACACTTTTGAAAAAAAGCACTTCTCAAAATAAGCTGATTTTTGCAGCTTGGCCAAACGGGCTATTAGTCAAATCTCAAAGCAGATATAGAACACAGGTGAAAAATAATAAATAAATAAAAGTCTCCGAAAGTCTTAAAATTTCACAAGTTGCAACTTCATCCAATTTTTAGAGATGTCAAGAATGTCTTTTAATTTTTTCGAAGTTTTGTTAAATTTCTCTGTGCTTCCCGTATTAACCTCAGTCAACGGTTTCAAGCCTAAGCCAATTGATTCTACTTTCCTGACCTCACACGTGAATTGTTCTTTTGACGACTTCAAAATAATTTTATAATAATTTTAGAATTTGTAATTGCAACATAGAATTTGTAATCCTTAGGGATCGTATGATTTATGCGACAAAGAAAATTAATTTCGGAAGAAAATGTAAATAAGTAAATCCTGGAAAATAATCCCGAAATTTACTACTTTTCCCTTTCCATCACTCTTCTCTCAACGCCCTTTAAAAAGAATGCCAAAGGTAGAATTAAAAATAAAAAATTATCAAAATATATCAACTGTAAAACCAAAGATTTATTCTATATTACAATCTTATATTTCACTTTTAATCTAAGACCAAACATCAACCCAAAATTGTGAAACGATCCCAAATTGACCTAAGTGTCTTGAATTAGACTCGAAATAAAGCTAGCGTTTGAATATAGATTCGATATTGAAAAATGAATTTTTGAAGATGAGATGAAAAATAATTTTTAAAAGTTGAATTGAGTTTGAACATGCATGTTACTTGAAAAGAATTTGAAGTTTCATGACTAAGGCCCCGTTTGGCCATACATTTTGGCAACATTTTTTCAAATATTTTTTGAAAACATTGTTTGTTCGTAGATTAATGATCTATTTTTGAAAAATTTCTGAAATTATTTTTCAAGTTCCCAAAATCTAGTTTAGGGTAGATTTGGGTGAAACTTGTTCTCTCACTCACAAAACTTCAAATTCTTTTCAGATAAAATGCATGTCCAAACGTAACTTCAACTTCCAAAAATTATTTTTCAAAACTACTTCAAAAATTAATTTTCAAGTTTCAACTAAATCTATATCCAAACGCTAGCTAAAAATCTTCAAAAACTTCAAAAATTATTCTATAGCTATTTTTAGGATTTGAAGATTTTATTTTCAAAATCTACCAAAAATAATTAATATCTATAAACAAACAGATATAAAAAAAAATGAATCTGAAAAAAAGTTTCCAAATTGACCAAACAAAAATTTATGGCCAAACGGGAACAATTGACCAAACGAAAAAATAGGTCCAAAAATTGCGAAGCAAACGATCCCTAATTGACCTAAGAAATCTTGAATTAGACTCGAAATAAAGAGTTGCTGTATATAATACTGGCAAGGTGATCTACTGCAAGCTTAGTTAAGTTAATCATAGAAAACAAATCAAAACATATTAGGAGTCTTATTTTAAATAAATAAAAAAATTCAGTACAAATAACAGAGTCATAAATTCAAAGTAATTGACGTCAGAAACATTAGAGTTGCCGTCACATCCTTAGCATCTTTTAATTTGGAAAGAATTACAAGAAAATATACATGACTTCACACCATAATAAAAATGGCTCATGTTTTTAAGATTTACCCTACCTAGCCCATATTGTACATATTTTGAAAGCACTGACAAATTCAAAATCTGTGTTCTTACAATCATTGCTTCTAAAAGCTATGGAGTTAAATATGTATTCTCACAATCATTGCTTTCACTCTCTCTTCTTCTCACATCTTCTACATATGCTTCAAGGGCTGAGTATTTTCTGCTTCTCCGCATGTGTCACCTGGTTGCAATGTAAGAAAATTAAAAAGTAGAAGTCCACCATTGAAGGCCATTCAAAGCTTTGCGTTCGAAAATATGATTTTTTGAGTTTGTTAGTTGTTTGGATTGGGTGTTGTTCCAATTGATTGCAAATATCAAAAGGAGTTCAAGATTTAAATTTGAAGTGATTTGGAGTAGATTTGGGCAAGATTTGAGTTAAATTTCAGAAAAGACGCAAGGATGAAGACGAAGTCACACTACTAGAAATCCGCTAATTAGCGACCATAAAAAGCGACCAACGTTGGTCTGTTTAGGAAAATTACCGACCAAGACGCGTCCAAACAGGCTTGGTCGCTATTTTGATTGTCGCTTTAGTATACCGACCAAGGTTGGTCGCCAATTACCGACCAAGGTTGGTCGTAAAGGTAAAAGGACCAACTGTACAATTTAAAGCACATACCGACCAACTTTGGTCGGCAACATATTTTAATAATTTAATTTTACCGACCAAAGTTGGTCGGTTTATTTAAATTACGTTATTTTATTAATTATTAAAATTTAAAATTTAGCTACCAAAGTTGGTCGGTAAAGTAAAATATATATTTTTTTGAAACATTAAAATTTAACCATACCGACCAAAGTTGGTCGGTAAAGTAGAAATCTGGGTAATCCTTGTTCATTAACCGACCAACTTTGGTCGGTAATTTTTTATTTTTTATTTTTTTTAGAAATTAAGCGACCAACCTTGGTCGCTAATCAGCAGAAAATTATTTTTTTAATTAGATACCGACCAACTTTGGTCGGTTTTCTGGATTTTAATTTTGGCATAAAATGCCTGTTTTGGCAGCTATACCACCTGCTAGCATACCAAAATCCCTAAACAACAACAACAACAACAACACAATTCAATAAATACATTAAAACTAACAAATTAAAGTTCAATAGAACTAAAAAATCCAAAACCAAGTTAATACTTATTACAACTAGTTCAGAACCGGTTCTATTTGTCTAGTTCGAAGTATATACAAGTCAAGGAGTGTTTTGTACAACATCATAATCACCATCTGATGAACTTTCATCTAAAAGACGGTGTCGAGAAGGGTCCTGTGGAAGACGTGAAGAACGACCACGGGGAGGACGGGAGGAACGATCACGGGGAGGACGGAAGGAATGCTCACGTTCAAGTCGAGCCTCTGGCGATGACTCACGAGACCGGGGCAACGGAAAAGCTCCAGTAGGTAGGAGAGTTCTGATCTGAGCTTGCATGCCAAGGAATTGAGCATCTCTAACCCTTTCTCTTTCCTTGGCCGCTTCTAGCTCGGATGTGAGCTTTGTCACAGTCTCCCGCATAGTGGAGAGGCTCTCCCCATTAAGTTGCTCGCCTTGCGAGGAAGTCCCTATTCCTTGCATTCCCCACTTATAGCGATGGAACTTTTTAGTAGGAAGCCCGTATACCTTCCCCCATTTTGGACCGCCAGCAGACTCCATCCATATTCTTTCAGCATCCTCGTCTGAAGGTTGGGTTGGCTCGCCCGATTCACCGGCTGGCTGAGTGCGGATGAATTCCTCCACGTTAGTTTGGTAGCGACCCTAAACGCAAATTTAAATTGAATTAGTATTTCAAAATTTATATAAAAGTAAATTAAAATACTTAAAGAAAAGTGAAAGCTTACATATACAGTCGAGGCCCGGTCCTCGACCCACTTTTCTTGATCTGTCTCTTTCTTCTTCTTTACAATATGCGTCTCCTTGAATAGCTCATCATGGTTCATTGGATGCCCCAACTTCTTTTCCTGAAAACAAATTAATTTAGTTAATAAAATGAATAGATATACTTTGAAAATTAAAATAATTTAAGCAATTACGTACCAATCTTCTTTTTATTGTCCCTAGGCTGACCGCACCTCCAGTGTGCAAGGAGCCTCCCTTCTCAGATGCGCGAGCTTTCTTTCCTTTTTCGCTCTTCTCTAAGAACTTTGCGGTAAGCCATTGCCTTTACAAATCATCCCATAAATTTTGAAGTAACCAGTCAGGCTTCTTGTTCTTCTTTCTAGCTTCGGAGAAAGTATGCGACAATCGCTTGCGAGCTTTGTGATGAAAATTTGCAACCACTTCCGCGCTATAGAGGTGTTCCCATACATACTTGCTCTGTATTTCAAAAGTTAAATATTAAACAAGAAATATCATAAATATAAATTATTAAACTGCTTAAAAGAACATGTATACCTTAAATTGATTGAAAATTTGCTCCTTCAGCGAGGATGGGAAATCAGTCCAAGTCGCATAAGGGCCATCATAAAGCTTTCTGATGGCTTTGGTGATTATCCTCGTAGTCTTATTACTCGGGATGAACATGCAATTTAACAATAAAAACACATTAATATCTTAGTAAAAACTTTACAAAACAATAAACGCAAAAATAACAAATAACTCTTACCCATCACCCTCAAGGACTATGATGATCTTGCCATATTGATCATAATGCACCTCCTCGTCATCATAAGCATCATCGTCCGAACCATGTATATCAGAGGCATATGTGAACGGTGTAGGGGGGTCAGAGCTACTACCTCGCAGGCGAAGGCCTGAGATAGATGGAGTCGTTGATGAAGATGGCTGCGATCCTTGTGAATGCGACATAGCTGGATGGGCCTCAAGTGGCTGTGATGTGACCCAAGTAGCTGTGATCCATGTGGCTGTGACATGGATGGATGCGATCCATGCGATGTAGATGGCTGTGATCCACGTGATGCAGTTGGCTGCGATCCACGTGGTCGTGAGGCAGTTGGACTGTATGTCGGACGTATAGTCCTATGGCCCTGTGATGAAAGACCTGGTGTCTGCATGAAGGTGTAGGGCTCATGATGCTATGACAGATCAGATAGCCGTGGGGTGGAGGATAAGACATAAGCATCTCTGTAGAGGGTGAAAAAGAGGGAGTATTATTAACTACCCTCCTATTTTCCTTCCTAGCCTTTTCTCGACCCCAAGAACCAGTAGGGTCATTGTTACCTTGACCCTTGCCTGCCATCTGCATAATATAACATATTTAGATTGAAACATATAAGAAACTAGCTATAAAACAAGAGTTATTTAAAAAAAAATAACTTTTTAAAGCTCATCGACGTATTGTTCCTCGTCCGAGAATTCTTCGTCCTCACTTGTTTGAGCTTCATCAGTTGATTCTTCATCCTCATTTTCTATAATTGTTACTTCATTTATATCAACTTCTTCCAATATGTGTTCAGGATGTTCCAAATCATTTTCTAGCTGATCGTCCACTATTTGGTGAACAGTGGAGATATCGTTTTGAATGCATTTTTCATTCTTCTAAACTCATGATCATGAGGCAAGAATTGACGATGACAATCAAACCATGATTGCTTTCGGCCATGTTTCAAAGTGAACGCTTTAGTATTTTTCATGCAGTAAGGACAAGCTAGCTTCCCAAGCAGTCATCCACCCAGACAATATTGCATAGAGTCCAGCTCGTAGTAACCCTAAGACTGTGTTATGGCGAACTGGGAATGCCTTCCAAGTCTATAGTCTTATAAAAGTAGTAATGCCGCATTCCCTCTTCAGTTATCGTGAAATTTTTCGGGGCTCTTCTCTATGTGCTCCTCCTCCTGCTAATGCTAGTGCAACTTTGAAAGTTGTTAAAGCAAAGATTCGATACCTCTTTTATTATTAATTAATAATTGGCATTCTCTGATCGGCCTAGTCTCGTAATTCCTAATGATCTTGAAGTTTCCCCCGGGGAGTTCTGACTTAAAGGCAATGGTTAGGCTTTCTTCTTTCTCTTCTTTCTCTTCTTTCCAATTTCTGGCCTTGCACCGACCATCCAATGGACCATGGACTAAACGGCCACTGCCTGAAAGGACTATGTCCAGGGGACCGCCGCTCCCCCCCCCCCCCCACAAGGTACATCTCGCGCTTGTGGGCCGCTATCAGAATTGGAACAGACCAATTACCAGATCCACCTATCATCACCGGCATAACCATAAAAAAGATCATTAAAAAACGTGAATTAAAACATTATAAAATTGATGATTCCCACCAAGAATTTAGGACAAGCTCGAGGTCAATTCTTTCTTTTAGGAGAGATCACACCCCCTTCTTTAGCGATTTTTTGACGAGTTCCAGAACCACAAGCGGGAAAACGGCATGGTACTTTTCTTTGATTTCTTCTGGTTCACATTGCTTAATTCCCCTTTTCTCTACTTCTCTTTCATCCAGATATCTCTGTATCCTTTGTAGAGCCCCATCTTTGCTTTCGGGGCCTGGCCATCCTTTGTTTGCGGTTGACGTTCCGGCTTTGTCCGTTGACAGCTGAATTTTTCGATCTGGTTCGATTCATGATCGAAAGAAACTAAAGAAAGAAAAGAATTGAAAAGACATAAAGGAAAGAGTACAAAGAGAGATACGGAAATGTGAAGAAGGAAGGGGCGCGACCCTGCTCAGCTCGAAGAAGTAGCTCTTTCAACTAATCCATACTTTTCCTTTCCTTCTCCTCACTACTGTAAAAATGTTTAATTTCTTTTTTGCGGCTACCTTAACCCGAGGATCAAGCTTACCAGAATGCTCCAATTGAAGTAGTTGATCCAACATAGTAATGACCTTTAGTAGTGCTTCTTCCCTTATTCTTAGCATGACTGATATTGAATAAAGGGACGACCGAGGAGTACTGATTTGAGGGAAACATAAAGGAAGATGCCGAAAGGTTATGTTAAAAGAGATGGCTACGCAGGAAAATCGTTAATAGTCCACATTAAATTAGCACATAAATTGAAATTCTGCTTGGCCCTTTTGAGATATTGCGGCGTGTTGGGGAGGTTGCTTATGAGCTTGCCTTACCTCCCAGCTTGGCAGGAGTTCATCCGGTATTTCATGTTTCGATGCTCCGGAGGTATCACGGTGATCCATCACACGTGTTGGATTTCAGTTCAGTCCAGTTGGACAAGGATCTATCTTATGTTGAGGAGCCAGTGGTGATATTGGACAGGCAGGTTTGAAAGCTGAGGTCAAAGAATATTGCTTCAATGAAGGTTCAGTGGCGGGGTCAGCCGGTCGAGGAGGCGACTTGGGAGACCGAGCAGGATATGCGCAGCCGTTACCCTCATCTTTTCACTACTTCAAGTGTGTCTATATGCTCGTTCGAGGACGAATGAATGCTTAAGTGTGGGAGGATGTAACGACCCGGCCGGTCGTTTTAAGAATTTACACCCCGATCCCCTATTAACTACTTTCCCCGTATTTATTTCTGCTATTGTGAGTTGCCGGGAGGATTTATTTGGAGTTTCGGAGAGTTTTGGAACACTTAGTCCCTAAATGAGAGTTTAAGTTTTAGAATTTGGACCATAGTCGGAGTAGTGTGAAGACGGCCTCGGAATGGAATTCTGTTGGTTCCGTTAGCTCCGTTGGGTGATTTCGGGCTTAGGGGCGCGTTTGGATTGTGTTTAGGAGGTTTGTAGCTTATTTAGGCTTGAAATGCCAAAAGTTGAATTTTGAAGTTTCCGGTTCGATAGTGGGATTTTGATCTAGGGGTCAGAATGGAATTCCGAGTGTTGGAGTAGCTCTGTAGTGTTGAATCTGACGTGTGTGCAAAATTTCAGGTCATTCGGGCGAGATTTGATAGACTTTTTGATCAAAAACGGAAATTTAAAGTTTTGGAAATCCTTAGGCTTGGATTGGAGAGTGATTTGTGGTTTTAGCATTGTTTGATGTGATTCGAAGGCTGGAATAAATTCGTATGATGTTTTAGGATTGGTTGGCAGGTTTGGTTGAGGTCCCGGGGGGCCTCGGGTGAGTTTCGGGTGCTTAACGGAAGTTGAATTGGACTCAGGAAAAATTTGATATTGGCTGAACCTGTCATAACCACACCTACGTGAATGGGACCGCAGGCGCGGCGCCGCAAAAGCGGCTTGGTGACCGTAGAAGCGGATTTGGTCCAGGCTCCAAAAGCCGCAGGAGCGAGAAGTCGAACGCACCTGCGTGAGCGCAGGTGCGGTAAGGGAGTCGTAGGTGCGGAAACTCCTGTTTAATGAAAAGTCGCAGGTGCGACTTGATCTACATAGAAGCGGGCCCGCAGGTGCGGTCCCAGAGCCGCAGATGCAGTTTCACTGATCAGAAAAGGGGAAGAACGAGGGTTTGAAATCAAAACTTGGAAAATTAAATTGGGAGCTCGGTAGGAGGCGATTTTTGGAGAGATTTTTGGAGGGAGTTAGCTGGTAATGATTCTTAACTTCTTTTTGCTTATAACCCATTAATCTAATCATGCATTTATCATCTAATTTCGGATTTGGGATGAGAAATTGGGAAAAATTTGAAAAAAGGTTCTTAGGTCTAATTTTGGGGTTTAATCAAGATTTTGATATTGGATTGGAACAATTTTGGTATGTATGAACTCGTGAGAGTGTGAGGGTTCTGAATTTGTAAATTTTACCTGATTCGGAGACGTGGGCCCGGGGAGCGTTTGGTCATTTTTCCTAATTTCGCGTATTAGCTTAGAATATATTAGTTGAATTAGCTACTTGAAGTGTTATTTACATTATGCAATTACTTTGAATAGATTTGGGCCATTTGGAGCCGGATACTCGTGGCAAGAACGTGGTATAGATTTGATTGAACTGGTTCGAGGTAAGTGGCTTGCCTAACCTTGTGTGGGGGAACTCCTCTTAGGATTTGGTACTGTGATATTTGAAATGCATTGTACGTGAGGTGACGAGCGTGTACTTGTGCTGATTGTTGAAAATCATGTTTTTCATTTAAGAACCTATATTTCGTATTTTACTTCATTGTGTACACTACTTGAACTTTGAGCTTACTGCTAGCTTAGGAAAGCATGCCTAAATGACTAAATTGCCTACTTGCTCAAACTGCTTTATGTGAACTCTGTGCAGTATGCTAGGTTAGAATTACCTGTCTATTTTGGTATTAAATTGAATTGAGTTAATTATTCTTGTGTTGTTGCTGCGTGTTTACATTGGGACTACGGGCGGTTCCCGGTAGATCCCCCTTGTCTGTTTATTTGGGACTACGGATATGGTATTCCGGTGGATCCCCCTATACGGTGATATGGACTACGGGACAACACCCGAGAGATCCACTGATTATTTACTTTTGGGACTACGTATATGGTATTTCGGTAGATCCCCATGTACAGTGATATGGACTACGGGACAGCGCCCGAGAGTCCACTGATTATTTACTTTTGGGGCTACAGGACGGGATCCTGGTAGACCCCCGGTTGTTATCTCTATGTTGAGTTGTACACCTTCTGTGATTATTTGCCTTGGTTGTGGTTGTTGTTTTTCACATTATCTGTATTTCTTTACTATTTCTCATCTTCCTTATATATTATTGTATATGACCGGTAGGGCCCTGACCTTCCTCGTCACTACTCGACCGAGGTTAGGCTTGGCACTTACTGGGTACCGCTGTGGTGTACTCATGGCCTTTCCTGCACATGTTTTTGCGTGTGCAGATCCAGGTACTTTCACTCAGTCTTATCACCCTTGAGGCGAGGCGCTTTCTATAGAGACTTCGAGATATATCTGCCGCGTCCGCAGATCGAGGAGTCCCTTTTCATTCTCTGTAGTTGTATAGCCCTTCTGTATCTCGTTGTTGTTAGACATTTCTAGAGTTAGAGCATTTTATGTACTCTTAGCTTGCGATTCATGGGGTTCCGGATTTTGGGAGTGTTAGGTTGAAATTCTTGGATTGTTATATGCCGGGCGGCATATATATATATAAAATGCGCCTTGTTGTACTACTTTAACTACATATATAGCATGTTATAGTATATGTTAGTGTATTCATCCCTTGTATTACAAAAGTGTTAACGCATTACATTTATATTATTTAGATAGTAAATATAAAAGTGATTTAAATTTTGACCAATGTTGGCTTAATAATCGACCAAAGTTGGTCGGTTATTTTTCAGATATTAAAAAAAAGCGACCAAAGTGGGTCGGTAAATGCTTCCCCTGTATAAATCGACCAACTTTGATCGATAATTTCAAATAAGATTTTTATATTTTATAAAATATTTTAAATAATAATATAACTATTAAAATTTTATAACTGGATCCCACATTACCGACCAAAGTTGGTCGGTAATGTGAAATTTTCTTTGACTACATAAGTCTGAGCAGCTCGGTCAACCTGTTGATCACTTTACCGATCAAAGTTGGTCGATAATTTATTTAAAATAAATATGATTATGTGCAACACACATGATAATTAACTATGGTTAAGTATTAGTAATAGTTGTAGTTAAATAAAGTAATATATATGTCATTTGCTTATTGGTGGGGTGTCGGGTAAGTTTTACCGTGAAGCACGCCTATCGCTACCCACCAACCAAATTAAAAGAAATAACGACATGTGACATGATTTGTCGTTGGTTTTTTGGCTCGAAAGGGAAAGTACTTTAAAATACGGATTACTTTCACATTTAGGGAATCCACCGTCAGACTTTCGAAAGAAAATTTCCCTTTTCCGTGAACTTGTCAAAATTCCTGTGCGTTGTTCTTAAAAGGTGTCACTTGTACCATCTTTTAAGGATAGATCCAAAAACAAGATAAGAATTGCAGAAGTTTATCGAGTATTCACTATAAGTGCACCTCTTAATTTATACAATTTTCTTTCTAGTGAATCTACTGTTGAGATTGAGAAAGGGAATTTTGAAGATATGAAATTTTGCAAGAAATATGAGGAGTATATGGAGGGGCAATTAGGGCAGAATAATAAGAAACTGCCAAGAGTGGGTCTTAAGAAATTGAAGAAAATATTGAAGAAGTGTAGAAGGTGCCACCAATCACCTAGTGTTGCTGCAGATACTGCTACAGTACATGACACCTCCACTTGCCCTCATCAATGCACAGGTTTGTTAATATAATTGTTGAATTAAAATTGCTTAAGTATATGCAAATCTGTGGTTCATTCATCTCTGATGACCATATTTAATTTGCTGCTTTAGTTTGATCCATCGTTGCATAGTCAAATTATTTTGTATAGGATAAGCTTAAAGTCGCTCCCTTTTGAATTTTTGATAATACATGTGTTAGAACCTTTAAAACTTGTAAATTCATAAATTCTCTTTTTTGCTTATACACGTTAATTTGTTGAGTTAAAATTTGCTTAAACATATGAAATCAACTCTATGGTTGATTCATCTCCGATGAGCCTAGTTGCTTTTTTAGTTTGATCCATCATTGCATAATCAGATTATTTGTATTTTGTTTAGGATAGCTTAAAGTTGGCCAAAAAGAAATGTAAATAGATTCACTGGCTTTTGAGTTTTTGACAGTATATGCCCTAGAATAACTTTAAAACTTGTAAATGCATAAATTCTCTCGTCGCTTATATACACGTTAATCTGTTGAGTTAAAATTTGCTTAAATATATATAGATCTGTGGTTGGTTCATCTCCTCATGGGCATATTTGCTGCTTTTGTTCTCATGGTCATATTCAAATTGTTTTGTATAGGATAACTTAAATTTGATAAAAGTGAAAGAAAAAAAAAATTTGCCCCTTCTTGAGTTTTTGAAAATTTATGCACCGGGACAACTTTAAGACTTGTAAAATCAATGAATTTTCTTGTTTCTTAGTACTATATTTTATCTCAATCATCTTATAAAGTTCTAACTTCTAATATTTTTATCAACTTATATTGCTTAAAATACTTAGAATCTCTTGTTGATTACATCTCTAATGACCATATTTGCTGCTTTAGTTTCACCCTGGAATTTAACTTTTATCGCATTTTCAGATTAATCTGGTGTAGATGACTTGAATTTGGTAAAAGAAAAACGAAGAAATTCGCTCCATTTTATAATTTTTGTTCTTTTAAAGCTTGTAAAATCAAAAACTTTTCTTCTTGTTTCATAGATGTTTTATACCAATTATCATTATAAGGCTAATAAATCTATCAAGTTATATTGCTTAAACATATGTAGAATATCTGGTTGCATCTCTGATGAGCATTATTTACTGCTCTAGTTACATTCTGGATCTGGAATTTAGTGTTTATCGCATTGCAAATTAACTTGGTACAGGATAGCTTGACTTTGGTAAAAAAGAAACAAAGAAATTCTTCCCTTTTGAGTTTTTGACAATTTATGCACCAGAACAATGTTCAAGCCTGTAAAATCTAAAACATTTTCTTTTTTTTTTCTTAATATATCTTATCTCAGTCTATAAGTTCTAACAAGTTTTCCTCCTCTGTAGTTTGTGATGGAAGTTTTTTTCCTTCTCTCCTTAAGGAGATGTCTGAAGTGGTTGGCTGCTTTAATAAATGTGCACAGAGATTGCTTGAACGGCATCTCTCCTCGGGTTTTCGCAAGTGTCTTATCTTGCTCAAAGAAAGAATACAAGGAAACCATATTGCTTTAGTTCAAGAAGGAAGAGAACTGGTCACCTATGCGATAATCAATGCAATTGCCATGCGTAAAATACTTAAGAAATATGACAAGGTATTTTCCGTTTGGGCAATTAATTCAACACATTTACTGAGTCATTTTGTTTCTATTATTAACTAGTTATGCCTATCTGTAGGTTCACTATTCTAAGCAAGGTCAGGCATTCAAGTCACAAGCTCAAAGTATGCACATTGAGATCCTTCAATCCCCCTGGCTCTGTGAACTTATGGCTTTTCACATCAATTTGAGAGAAAATAAGGCAAGAAATGAGAATGCTCTTGCACTTTTTGACGGTTGCTTCCTGTTATTCAATGAAGGGAAACCATCTCTCACTTGTGAGCTCTTTGATTCTATCAAGCTTGATATTGATTTGACCTGTTCTATTTGCTTGGTAAGTGCTTGCTTTTCTCCAAATCTTTCCTTTTATGTTATCAGCCAAGTACAACCCCCCCCCCCCCCAAAAAAAAAAAGTTCCCTTTAAATTTAGTACAGTCAAACCTCTCTATAATAATCACCTCGTCTGTTCCGATATTTTTTGGCTGCTATAGTGAAATGTTGTTATAGAGGACATATATTAAAACATAATATAAAAATCGGTTCCGAGAAAAACTTGACTTTTATAGTGAATGGTTGTTTTATAGGAATGCTGTCATAGAGAGGTCTGACTGTATCACATTCAAAATTTTGCTTGAAACACAATTCTGGAGAAAGGCTAACTTGTTGGTGTGTGTGATTTAAGTCTTTTTGCTGTAATACAGAGAAATTATCTAACTGTTGCTTAACAATTGGAAACCTTTGCATATGAAAAGCATCAGACTTCAAATCTTGATAATGTGAACATCATTCTTAACATTTTTAATTGATGTCACTATAGTTGCAAAACTGTGATCTGGGGTTAGCTGGTTCTTAGCGTCAGTGATGAATGTGTTTTACCCTGTAATCAATTTATCCCGTGCTTGGACTCAGTGATAGGTGGTTACGACTTGTATGTGCAACCAGCTAAGGCCTCAGAGCTGGTCAAGGTATTCAATTTTAAAGTTGCAAGCTTGCCCATGATCTCTTTGTTCAGATAAAGAGATAGTTATTCGTTGGCTCTTGAACTTCTTTTAGCTTGGATTGGGTACTTTAGTTTTTACGTGGCTGATTCAAGATACTATTCTATGAAATATCTAGTACTTGGTAGTTGTTTGGTTGCCTGTTGGGTATTATGCTTCCCTAGAATTTGGATACTATCCAAGTATTATGAACTGGATTGTAGACTTTTTATCTCAAGTCGAGTACACTAGACAAATAAGGATATCCAGCTGCTACCAATCTACTAGAGTCCAAAACTTTTGCTCAATTCTGAGCAAGTTATGTAACCAACTTCACTAGTTCTGTCATGGGCGGCTTTCCAGCCATGCCCCATGACCCCTTGGGCGCGCCCCGTGGCGTCCTAGCAAGCCTCCCAATGCCTAGCGCCACGGACGGCCCCGTGGTCTTGGCCGCGCCAAGTGACAAGCGCGCAGGTGCCTCTGTCGCCCCACCGATATCCCTCGCCAGCGCCAAGCCGCAGGCAGAAGTCAACAGCGCGGTGCGCGCAGACAACGCCGCGCGCGCAGACCGTGATGCCAAAGACACTGCTGCTGACAACGGACCTGCTGCTGCCTTATAGAAAACTAAGTCATTTTCATTGTAAATATATAGTAGTTTTATTTCATGTACTTCCATTATGTTTCTCTAGCTTAGTCAAGTCTAGTCCTGTAGCTTTGGATTATTTTTTTTAAGTATTATTAGGGGGGATCAAGCAATCAAAACTTTCTAGCAAGCAAGCAATTCTCTGTACTGGTGTCTCTCCCCCTCGACACCGCGTTGCTTTTCTTTAATAGCTTTCATTAATGCAATCAAGCTTTCTTTCATTCTGAATTCTCATTTCTGTTCTCTCAATTGCTCTTGACATTGGTTTTCCCGTACGGCACTGACAATCTTGTCTAGCGTACGGAGGGGACCTCAGTTGGCGGACAGCAACTGCACTGACATCAGTTGCCTAGCCTTACGTCGCCCTTCCAAGGAATCTCAGGAAGGCGCCGCGTAACAGTTGGTATCAGAGCCTAGGCTCGACATCGGACGAGGGAACGCATTGACATTACCACCATTTCTGACCATGGTGAATCATGGGGACCGCATTGCAGCTCTCGAAGGGACGGTTGAGGTATTACGGCCTATTGTGGATACGGTGCCTGAACTAAGAACCAGCCTAGTGCAAAGGTTGGACGACCTGGACCGCAGGGTGCTCCAGGCCGAAGTTGACATTGAAAACATCAGTCGCGACTCCGAGGGAGACCGACAGACGGCAGCCACAGAGGCAGCCGAAATTTTTGAGAAATTCGAGGGGCTCCAGCAGGAGCGCGCCGAGGATTTAGCCCACAGGGCACAAGAAGCAGACAGGGTGACTGCCATGCAACAAACTATTGACAAATTGACAGACCAGCTCAATGTTGTCAACGCTGCTTTACAGGGCCTACTCCGAGGAGGTGGAAACCAAATCGGGGGCGCTGTGAACTCTGCTTCCGCGACACAGAAACTGAAAATTCCTGAGCCAAAGCCATACAGTGGAGCTAGGAATGCCAAGGAAGTGGAGAACTTCATCTTTGACGTCGAACAATATTTCGATGCGGTTGGGGGCCTAGAGGAAGCTAAGAAGGTAGCAACTGCTGCCATGTATCTTCAGGGCGATGCTAAGCTCTGGTGGCGGGTGAAGTACGAAGCCATCAAGGCCGGTGAAGATACTCTCGAGACATGGGCAGAACTGAAGGCAGCCATACGCCTACAATTCTTCCCCGAAAATGTTGAATACAATGCAAGGAGAAAACTACGGGAGCTCCGCCAGACAAAATCAGTGCGGGACTACGTGCGGGAATTCTCCGCGCTCATGCTAAGCATACGCGACATGGGGGACAAAGACAAGCTCTTCACCTTCCTGGAAGGGTTGAAACCCTATGCCCGTGTGGAGCTACAAAGACAGAGGGTAGATACCCTTCCCAAGGCGATCCAAGCAGCTGAATGCCTTGGGGACTACCAAATGGAAGCTCGGAAGGACAGGCCCCAGCCGCCTGCCCGAGCGGGATTCAAAGGGGGCCAGCCTAGCAATGGTGGCCCTAGCAAAAATGGGGGAGATCGGAACTCAAACAAATCTAGAGCTCCTTCCTTCGGCAGCAACAGTGCTGTGTCAAACAACAATGATCGGGCGAGAAAGCCTCCTTCAGGATGCCGTCATTGCGGCGGTCCACATTGGAACAATGAGTGCCCACATGCACAGATGAATGCCCATCAGGCTATTGATGATGGGACTGATGACGACTCAGACGATGCGGACCAGACTGAACCAGTAGGTGCCTTCAATGCAATTGTGGGTTCCATTTCTGAGGCACTAGCGGAGACCAGTGCTGGTATTCGTAAGAAGAAGGACCCATGTCCCGTCACCAGGAAAGGGAAAAAGAGGGCGAATGAAGAGACTCCTCTTAAACAAGAGAGGACCTTAATGTTCGTCGAGATGAAAGTGAATGGCAAGCCCATTCGGGCTATGATAGACACGGGTGCTACCCACAACTACTTAGCCTCGACTCAGGTGGAGCGCCTTGGACTAGTTGTAGGGAAAGGTAAAGGTAACGTCAAGGCTATCAACTCACCTCCCCAGCCAGTGGGTGGAATAGCTAAAGAAGTACCGGTGAAGCTTGGGCCTTACGAAGGAAAATTCAACCTGCGAGTGGTGATTATAGATGACTTCGAGTTGATTGTTGGGCTGGAATTCCTAAGGCAAACCAACACCATGCCTGTACCATTTGCAGACATGCTACTGATGATGGGTACCAATAGGGCCAAGCCCCGCATTATCCCGTGCCTGCCCATGAAGATGGCCGTTGAGAACATCTCGGCCTTGCAGTTGAAGAAGGGGGTCAAAAGGAATGAACCTACGTTCCTGGCAACCCTTTGCATTGAAGATATAGAACGCTCCTCGGGTCCCATTCCTGAACCCGTGAAGGAGTTACTACTGGAGTTTGAAGATGTCATGCCACAAGACATGCCAAAGCGGCTCCCGCCTAGGCACACTGTGGACCATGAAATTGAGTTGGTGCCGGGCGCGAAGCCACCTGCCCGGGCGCCTTACAGATGTTACAACCCGAACTCACCGAGCTTCGGAGACAATTGACGGAAATGCTAGATATAGGGATCATTGTACCTCCAAAGTCCCCATATTGGGTCCCCTGTTCTATTCCAAAGAAACATGATGGCAGCCTGCGACTCTGTGTGGATTATCGAGCTCTAAACAAATCACCGGTGAAGAACAAGTACCCTATTCCCCTAATGGCAGAACTTGTTTGATAGACTGGGTGTGTGTTACGTGTGTTAACCAAGATAGATCTGAAGACAGGTTATTGGTAAGTTCGGATTGCAGAGGGTGATGAACACAAGACGACCTGTGTGACAAGATATGGGTCGTACGACTTTCCTGGTCATGCCGTTCGGCTTTGACCAACGCCCCTGCTAACGTTTTGTCACTCTCATGAACCAAGTCTTCCGAGAATACATCGACGAATTTGTGGTGGTCTACTTAGATGACATTGTGGTATATAGCCAGATCATTGGAAGAACACCTAGTACACTTGCGGAAGGGTCCTAGCTCGGTTAGGGAGCATGAACTATATGCAAATTATCCAAGTGCTCCTTTGCGCAGAAGCAAATTGATTTCCTCGGACATGTCATCGAGGAAGGACGCATCAAAGATGGACAACAGAAAATCCATGCCATACAGATTGGCCGCCGCCTAAAGGATGTCCACTGCCTTGAGGGCGTTCCTTGGCCTATGCAACTTCTAACACGGCGGTTTTGTGAAGAACTATCACTTATCGCAGTGCCATTGACAGAACTCCTCAAGAAGGTCACACCTTGGGATTGGGGACCAAGGAGAGCAGAGGCCTTCAATCGCATTAAAAGCGGCTATGTCTAGTAGCCCGTCTTGGCCCTTTCTGATTTGGCCAAGCGTTCGAGGTAAACAGATGCATCTGACTATGCCCTCGGCAGAGTCTGCTACAAGAAGGGCACCGCTGTAGCGTACGAGAGTCGGAAGCTAAGGATGCAGAGCGGCGCTATGGCGCCATCAATGAGAAAGAATTATTGGCTGTCGTTCCACTGCTTTGCGCCTCTGGAGGCACTATCTATGCTGGACCGCGTAACCGTTATCGTGGTCAAGACAGACAAACACAGCTGTTAGCCATTTCCATGACCCAGCGAAGCTGAAACGGTCGAACACAGGCCAGGTGGCAGGAGCTCCTAGCTGAATTCCACTTCAACTTGGAGTATCGCAGTAGAAAGACCAATCATGTTGCTGATGTGCTCAGTCGGAGAGCTGATCTAGCATCGGTGTGCCTACTCGCCCACCTAAGGGGGAGCGAAGTAGCCACATCTATCAAAGGACCAAATATGGGATCTACTCATCAAGGATCCTGCTGCTCTCAGTATTTGGTTGATTTGGTAGGACAGGGCGACGCGCCAGTTCTACATGGAAGATGGTTTTCTGAAAGTAAAAGAGAAAACCGACTTTATGTTCCAAAAGAAGAAGATTTGCGGAGGACTCTTCTAACGGAATGTCATGATACTCTGTGGGCCAGGCCATACCCGGTGAAGAACGCACCAATGGCGTTACTTCGTCGTGCATTATTGGCCTCAAATGGCCGATGAGTCGCTCAGTAATGTGAAGACTTGTTAGTAATGCCAGAAATGACAAGTCGGACACGCTTGACACAAGGCGGGACTCTTGGAACCACTCGCTGTCCAAAGAGACCTTGGGAAAGCGTTTCCCTGGATTTCATCAACCGGATTGCCCAAGGTCGGAGATCTCACAACCATCTTGGTTGTGGTGGACCGGTTTTCCAAAGTATGCCACCTTTATTGCAGCCCGCAATTATATCACAGAAAGATACAGCTCGACTCTTCTTCTCTCAATGTCGTCAAATATTGGGGCTGCCCAAATAGACATTGTTAGTGAACCGCGACTCACGCTTCACTAGCAACTTTTGGATCCCACTCTTTCAAGTGCCTTGGGTCAAAATTGAGTCACAGTCAAGTTTTCATCCGAAATCTGATGGCCAGTACGGAGCGTTCAATGGTATGTTGGAGGAATATCTCCGCCACTTTGTAACCGGATCGCAGAAGAATTGGGTGAAGCTTCTGGATGCTGCTCAACTGTGTGTTCAATTCACAAAAGAGCTCTAGTACAACAAAAGCACTTT
The DNA here is from genome assembly GCF_001879085.1 of Nicotiana attenuata. Lineage (NCBI taxonomy): Eukaryota > Viridiplantae > Streptophyta > Magnoliopsida > Solanales > Solanaceae > Nicotiana > Nicotiana attenuata. The sequence continues at coordinate 114,092 of NW_017670542.1, forward strand.
TGAAATTGTTACCGGACAGCAACCGCTACTACTCCAACACACTGTGATGCACCACATGGCTAAATCTCCTCGAGCTGCAAGCTTCTCAAAAGAGTGGAACCGGAATTTGGAGATAGTGCGGAGCTATCTTGTCAATGCCCAGAAAGCGGATGAAGAGGCATGCTGATACAGAATCGTCGCTTTGTTGAATATCAAGTAGGAGACAAGTGATGGTCAAAATCCCAAAGCGGTACTTATTTGCAGGGGTCCATGACCCTCGCCTATTGCAAAAATACCATTGGACCTTGTCCACTGAAAAAGGCGCAATTGGGAAGGTTTGCATACCGGGTGGATCCACCAGCTTGGTGGAAAATTCATCCTGTCTTCCATGTCAGTCTTCTGAAACCTTTTCGGGAAGACACGGAGGATCCTTCAAGCGCCCAAGCTCACAATACCCAGTATTCGAGGTCCAATTCAACCGGGAAAAGGCGTGTTGAAGCTATCCTTGATGACAGAGTGATTCATGCCTCAAGGAAAGATCACCAAAGAGTTTTTGGTGAAATGGCAGGGCTGTGATGCAGAAGAGAATACTTGGGAGAGGGGAAACAAACCTCAAAGCCTACAAGAGACCTCATTGAAGATTATTTTGCAAGTAAGGTACGTCCGAGGACGTCGCCAACTCAGGTGGGGAGGAATTCTATGGCGG
>NW_017670542.1:114978-117893 GCF_001879085.1 Nicotiana attenuata
AAGTTTAGAATTTGCACAAAACAGTTGCCCAGAAAGAAGAGAAGATGAAGGTATCTTATGTGTTGGATAATTCACAAAGAAGACTAGGAAGAAAGTAATGGTTAGCTAGATGAATTCTTGGTTAAGAATTGAGTGAATATGATGGCTAATGATCATCTTATTTATAGGCAATTAGGGAGGTTGCATGTATTACAAGTGTGGAGAGTCTTTTAACACTTGTCCAAATATATAGTCCACTTGTCTTCAATATTAACAAATGTACCTAATCTTCCATGCATGAAGACACATGGTAGATTTGCATAGCCATTTGCCCAAGTCATTCAACACTTGGTTTTAAGGCTTCATGCAAGAAGCCACTTGGAAATATGTCAAAGCCATTCAAGAGTTGGCTTTAAGGCATCATGCAAGAGGCCACTTGGAAATAAATAAAAACTCATGGCTATTGGTTGTAAATGGAATTTCAAAAAGAAATTTTTGACTTTGCGTTATGAATAATTCCAACAATCCCCCACTAATGCAAAGATAAAAATAGAACAATTCTGGGCAAAAGAAGGAACATGTACTTAAGTGTCAATATCTTTCGATTTGAATTGACAGGTAGTGAAATGAGGCAACAACTAACATCCACAAAGTAAAGTACTCTTGAACTGAATGGACATTAGCTGAGACCCCCACAACACATACTATATCATTAGTTTTATGCAAATTCTGCGATACTAACAAAGTGCTTTTATGGTCATGCACATACCTTGGGTCTCATGAGTGCTCTAGAAAGATATCCCAAGTCTTTCATAAAAGGCGACCGCACCTTTACAATCACGTAGGTGATTCCATCAAGTCTATCTACACACAGACTACCTTAAGGCTATGGAATCATTAAGAGCAAAATAAGCTCAACCTTATAAAGCACTACCGCACGCCATAGGGATAGGAAATGTAGTGCATATTGAGGTCTCATATGGCTTCATTTGACCACAAACGGGTATCCACCATACTTCCTCAATCCATGGGCTTTAGCCCCATCCCCCTCGATGTTTCAAGGATAACTTTCCTTGCCAAACCCTTGGTTAAAGGATCCGCCAAATTTCTTTCGGATCTTACATATTCCAAGAAAATAACACCATGTTTCAACAACTGTTTTACCGCACCATGCCTAATGCGGATATGTCTTCTTTTTCCATTGTACGCATTTTTTTTGGCAATTCCAAATACTGCTTGTGAGTCACAATGTAGAGAAACTGGTGAAGCTTGTCTTCCCCACAAAGGCACGTCTGCCAATAAGTTTCTCAGCCACTTGGCTTCTTGCCCTGCCAACTCAAGAGCAATGAATTCAGACTCCATAGTAGATCGTGCTATACAAGTCTGTTTTGAAGACTTCCATGAAATAGCACCTGCACCCAAAGTGAACATATAGCCACTAGTGGAGCTAACTTCATCATTGTCAGTAACCCAGTTTGCATCACAAAATCCTTCTAAAACAGCATGAAATTTATTAAATACAAACACCAATCCATAGTACCTCTCAAATATCTTAGCAAACGATGAAGAGCATTCCAGAGTTCACTACTAGGGTTGTGAGTATATCTACTCAATCTACTAACAGCATAAGCAATATCAGGTCGTGTATAATTCATGAGAAATATTGCACTACCAATTATCTTAGCATACTCAATTTGAGAAATACTAGATTCCTTGTTCTTTTTCAAGTGTATGCTAGGATCATAAGGAGTTCTCACAGGTGCTACATCAAAACAATTAAACTTTTTCAATATTTTCTCAATATAATGAGACTGAGATAATGAAAAACCATTAGAAGTTCTTTGGTTTTAACCCCTAAAATCACATCTGCTTCTCCAAGATCTTTCATTTCAAATTTAGAAGACAAAAAATTCTTAGTCTCATTAATGACATTCACATTAGGGCCAAAGATTAATATGTCATCCACATACAAACATATAATAACACAATCTGATCCTATCATCTTGGAATAAACACAAGTATTAGATGCATTAACAACAAAATCATTATCCACTAATGTGCTATTAAACTTTTCATACCATTGCTTAGGTGCCTGCTTTAGACCATACAAAGACTTTCTCAATTTGCATACTTTATTCTCCTATCCTTGGATCATAAATCCCTCAGGTTGAGACATATAGATCTCTTCCTCTAAATCACCATTTAGGAAAGCCGTTTTAACATCCATTTGATGTATCACTAAATTATGAATAGCAGCTAAAGCAACAAGAGTTCTAATAGTCTCTATCTTAGTCACAAGAGAATAAATGTCAAAGTAAGCAAAGTCTTTCTTTTGGTTAAAATCCCTAATAACAAGTCTAGCCTTATATTTCTCAATTGTACCATCAGGTCTCAATTTCTTCTTAAATATCCACTTGCTACTTATGGCTTTACAACCTTTAGGCAAATCAGACAAGTCCCAAGTGTGATTAGAACTATGGAGTCTAATTCACTTTTAATGGCCTCTTTCCGAAAATTAGAATCTATTGACCTCATTGATTCATTGTATGTCTTAGGGTCTTCTTCTATTAAATAGATTGACACTAATCCATCACTCAAAATATCAAGATCAAAATTTTCAGTCAAGAAAGTGATAATAAAGCCAGGACCAAAGCTAGCTTCAATTCTATGCCTCTTACTTCTTCTAAGTTTATTTTCATGATCATTAGTAGTAACACTAGAAGAAGGTACAATATGAGAGTTAATAGACATAGATGTAGAAGCATTATTCGGCACATCACTAGGCACATTATTTTTCAATGGAAAAATATGTTCAAAAAATTCTGCATCTCTGGATTCACAAATAAAACTATCATTCAAAGACATAAATCTATATGCAACACTATTTTGAGCATAACCAATGAAAATAGCATCAAAAAGTTTTTGGGTCCAAACAG
>NW_017670542.1:118496-151711 GCF_001879085.1 Nicotiana attenuata
AACTCACCCGAGACCCCTCGGGACCCCGTCCGAACATACTGACAAGTCTCAAAACGTATCACGGACTTAGTCGAGGCCTCAAATCACATCAAACAACGCTAAAAACACGAATCACACCCCAATTCGAGTCTAATGAAACTGAGAAATTCCAATTTCTACATTTGATGCCGAAACCTATCAAATCACGTCCGATTGACATCAAATTTTGCACACAAGTCACATTCGACATTACAGACCCTGATATCAAAAATTCCACTTCCGGTCAAACTCCTCAAAATCCTTCAAATTTCTATCTTTAGACAAATGACTCCAAAATGACACACGGACCTCCAAATTCACTTCCGATCGCGCTCCCAACACCAGAATTACCATAACGGAGCTATTCCAAGACTCGGAATCCCAAACGGACATTGATAACACTGAAATACACTTCAACCCAAACTTATGAAGTTCCTCCAAAATGCTAACTTCCACATTAGGAACCGAAACGTTCTCGGATCTTCCAAAATCTGATCCGCGCCCAGGTCCGAAATTATCATGCGAACCTGCTGGAACTTTCGAATCCCGATTTCGAGGTTGTTTACTCAAAAATCCAATCTGAGTCGATTCTCTCAACTTAAGCTTCCGAAATGAGAATTCTCTTTCCAAATCAACTCCGAACTTTCCAGAATTCAATTCCGACCATGCGTACAAGTCATAATACCTGAAATGAAGCTGCTCATGGCCTCAAACTGCTAAACGACGCGCTAGAGCTCAAAACGATCGATCGGGTCGTTACATGTGACAACAGGTCTTGGCACACACATTAGTAGACTGTATTATTTTGGGGGTTGTATGATTATCATGATTTTATTAATCGTTTCTTATTTTATGTCAACTTAAAGAATTAGTCCAACTACTTCGGAGTACAAGTAAATGAAAGTTTAGTTAATATTTTTCGCGTTGGCTTGTCCGGCAACGGTGTTGGGCGCCATCACGACCTATTGTGGAAATGGGTCGTGACAAATACAGTCGAATACAATAATTTGTCTAGCTGTAACCCCCTGTTCACACTATGAATACAATCGAATACAGTCGAATACAATAATCTGTCTAGCTGTAATCCCCTGTTTCACGCCGAGAAATGCTACTGTATTGCAATAGCTTAAATACATCGAATACACTCTAGAAAACCTGAAAACATTACTATAGTAATATAGTAAATGGTAGCTACAACAAGCTAATGACCACTAAACAATAGTGGTTTGTGATAATTTCTCTTACTTTTACCGCCCCTACTTTTGGGAAGGGGTGACGGGGGAGCATGTAGAATTTGCTGGAGCTCTTCAAATCTTTGTGTCATTAGTAGTCTTCCCTAATATTTTTTATTCGGTATTTGGTTATATCATTCAGTAATTGACATGTTGGGTATCCAAGTGCGAGACAAATCTTTAATTGGGATTTCTGATGCAATTAAGAGTCCCCATGTCATGAGATACAATATGAAATGATTCGTCCTTGTTACCAATTTCACTCTTTAGAACCAAACATCTATCAAACACATTATAAGCTATGCTTGCAGTAATACTGATAAACAAACAATAAATTGGTAAACCTCTTTCTGAACTTGCAGGAATAGCTGGCATTTTAATTAATATTGGTATATGTAGTGGTATTCTTGTCCGTGAAAACTCTTTCTTTGTTATTGAATTTTGTCATCTACTGTATGAAAACTCCATACTGCATTTCTTGCGCAATGAATGGCCTTTTTTTTAAGGAAAATGAGTAGATAATATTGACTAAGAACAAGAAGGAAAGAAGAACAACTTATCAAAAATACTGTGTCGTGGCAAGCCACTGCCTTGAAAGCGATTTCGGCCCGACGAGGTGCAAATCGTTAAGACTGGTCGCTCCCCAAGGTTCCACAGCACCTCCAAACACGTGCACTCGTGGCTAGAAGTTTAGAATTTGCACAAAACAGTTGCCCAGAAAGAAGAGAAGATGAAGGTATCTTATGTGTTGGATAATTCACAAAGAAGACTAGGAAGAAAGTAATGGTTAGCTAGATGAATTTCTTGGTTAAGAATTGAGTGAATATGATGGCTAATGATCATCTTATTTATAGGCAATTAGGGAGGTTGCATGTATTACAAGTGTGGAGAGTCTTTTAACACTTGTCCAAATATATAGTCCACTTGTCTTCAATATTAACAAGTGTATCTAATCTTCCATGCATGAAGACACATGGTAGATTTGCATAGCCACTTGTCCAAGTCATTCAATACTTGGCTTTAAGGCTTCATGCAAGAAGCCACTTGGAAATATGTCAAAGCCATTCAACACTTGGCTTTAAAGCTTCATGCAAGAGGCCACTTGGAAATAAATAAAATACTCATGACTATTGGTTGTAAATGGAATTTCAAAAAAAAAAAAATTTAACTTTGCATTATGAATAATTCCAACAATTAGAACTTCAATTTGTAGGTTCTTGCTTTTTACTCATCACTTCTTTAACAACACTGAGTACTTGATAATGAGGAAAAAGCAGGAGCTGAGAAGAATATATTTCACTTGTAAATGAGTATGGTACTATTGACACGCCCTTAGTATTAGATTTAGAATATGTAACAGAGTTGAGCGGAGGCTAGTAAATTTTTGGGTTCTTTTAATATTTTGAGAAATTATATAGCAAAAGCTATTCTCTCTTCTTCTGCTCCAGCCTTCTCCAATAAGCGGTTTCACTGTAACTAACATGCCAACTACATTCGAAAAGCATGAGACTAAAATTAGCGATAACTACCTAGTATTTATGCACTAAAATAGTTCTTTTATTCCTACAAAGAGTTACCAAATATAGTGTCGTCTGGTAACTTTTCCGCCTCTTCCAAGAATAAAAGACATTTGCAAATTTTTGGGTGGGAATATCTTTTTCGGATTCCTTCACGATAGTGTAGTCAGTAAAAGCTATTTTCACTTCTTTGTAAACTAAGGTGTAGTCCGGATTGGCACGAGACAACTATTGATAATGTAGTAACTCTTCTTTGGTTTGAAGAAGCTATTTCACTTTTCTACATGCTTGTTAAAAAGTGTTGCTTGGATCTTTTCCCCCTATTATAGATGCAACCAACAATTTACGTCATAAATAAAGACAATATGAATTAGTAAAGTATAGTTAACAAATGTTGAATAAAATTACCTCTCCATCAACTAATATGAGTTCTGAAACACGTTTGTGCCTTTGGGTTTTGTATGGTATTAATGTACCCCTTCGAATCACCAAGACTTTCGTAATCCGATCGGATGAATATTTTGGTACCTTACTAATAGATACATCTTGTTTTGATAATTCTATTTCAATCGCCATTTCGACTGAACCTGATATGGTTATATGGACAATGAAAAATAATATAATATTAATGGGTTGTGTGGTTTCTATTATAATTTATTGTGTAATTTCAAATACACCATAGCTTATAACATTCTAAATATAGGAACAATTTGTATTGGTAATATCTTTTATTAATATCCTGAACACATTGAAATAATTGTAATAACTTAAAAGTGTAATTTTACTAATTATTTGAGCAAGTATTCCTAGGAATTTGAACCTGTTACAAAAGAACTAAACAAATTAATATCGGAGCGAGCAACATAATTTTAGGAAAACATCAAGTGAAATCAAAATAGCATAAGCATATAATAGGTTCCTAAATGTAACTTCCAGTTTGCATGATATTAATTAAAGGACTATTCTAATAGCATGAGCATACAAGAGATGTCAGATGCATTTAAGCTCCTCTGCAACAATTACATCGGCACATATGAAAATGGATGAAATGAAGAAAGAATATAACATACTATTTAGACATTTATTGTGAAATATAGACACATATGAAAATGGGTAGAAGGAATACAACATATTTTGATTCTGACACTTTTGGTGAACTGTGAACATGAGCATATTTATATAATAAAAGTGTAATTTAGTTTTATAACAGTCTTCAGTTTAAGTAATAACATGAATAATTTGTGCTGGCGTTATGTTACATGCTGATTGTAGAATGGAACCCTAGTGTACAAAAGGAAAGATGTGGGGATCAATTAGTCATTAAGGATAAAAGAGTTAGCTAGTCGGTTAGAAGGAATAAAAGTTGTTAAAAGTTAGTTAATGAAGGTCAGGGAAATTAGCTTAATATACCCTTTCATCTGTAATTGGCAATCATTGATTTGATTCTATGAAATAATCTCTCTCTCTATATATATATCTTTTCTCAAATGCTATATTGTTCAGGAGTAGTTCATCAATACTACTCCATAAGTTTGCAGTTTGGGTGTTCTTCATCGAACACATTACATTGGTATTAGAGCTCAGCCGATTCTCGGCCATTAATCATGCCAAAAACGACGAGGAATGGTGAACTCCGTAGGGAGATGGATGAAACCGGAGAACAAGTGCATGAGCAAGGTGAAAGGCATGGAGATGCCTTGGAGAAAATTCATCAGTTGCTGGCAACTCTGACTGCTAATAAGCCAGTATCAGAATCCACCACCCATGCCAAAATTTGCAGCTCTGGCGAAGGTGGAGGAGGCACGAACATGTAACAATAAGAAATCTAAAATTCCAAAATTTAATGGTGAAGACCTAAAAGAATGGATTTATAGAAGTGAGCAGTTCTTTGATTATGAGGAAACTCCAGGTGAATAAAAAGGTTAGAATTGTCGTAATTAACATGAAAGTTAGGGCTTTACAATGCCATAGGGCTTTGATGAAGTCACGAGTAGGTAGAGGATTACCAGCTAGAACGATTATGTGAGGGCATTACGTTTTCGATTTGGGCACACTCCACATGAGGACTTTATGTCAGAGCTGATTGAGGTAAAAGAAACGGGGATTGTTCAAGAGTTCCTAGGTCAATTTGATGCATTGTTGGATGAAGTAAAACTAGAGGAATATTATATCAGTTGTTTTTTGAAAGGACTGAAACCAAAGATTGAGGTTCAAGTCAGAATGTTGGGACCAAGAACCTTGATGAAGTCCTATAGCTTGGCCAAATTAGCTGAACACTCTTTAAAATTGCAGAAGACACAAATCCGACGAGTGGTGAGGAGCTGTAGGCCCTTACTACCAACCCAAACTCTTCTTGGAATCCAAACTGGCGAGGGTTCACAGGGGGTGGGGCAGTAAATACAATGAGGGAAGTAAATACAGTGAAGGAGGGAGTTCTCTGGTTCACAGGGAAAACCTTTGATGAGAGGATCAAGGAGACTTACAGAAGCTGAGATGGATGATAAAAGGGCCAAGGGGTTATGCTTTTCGTGTGATGAAAAATATGTACCAGGTCATAATTGCAAAAGGAAAAAGTAGTTGTATATCTTAGAAGTTGAGGAGGAAAAAGAGGAGTGGGAAGTAACTGGTGATTCCGAGAGGAAGAGAATAGTGAGGAATTGCTTTAAGTCCTCAAATGTCTGTCCATGCCTTGGATGGTACATCAGATTATAGGACCATGAGAGTAAAAGGGGAAACAAAAGGAAGAATGGTTCATGTACTGATAGATTCTAGATCTACTCACAATTTTATGGACCTAGAGACAGCTAAAAGATTGGGGTGTGGATCGGAAAGAATTCCACCTTCTCTGTGGCAGTTGCCAATGAGAGTAGAGTACACAGCTCCTTCATGAGTGCAAGGGTAGCATGGAAAATGCAGGGGGGTATAGTTTAGTGCCAACGTGTTAGTTATGCCACTCGGAGGGGCAGAAGTTGTCTTGGGCATACAATGGCTTAGTACCTTAGGAGATATCAGGTGGAACTTCAGGCAGCTAAAAATAGAATTCCAAATTGGGGGAAAGAAGATATCACTAAGGGGTAGTCAACCAAATGAGCCTAATATATTGACTAACCAAAAGATGTAGAAGGTTCTCACTAAGTCTGCTCAATTGAGCATGATGTTTACTGCATTTTTGCAGCCCAGCAGCCAGCAGAACACCATGCGGGCCATGGGCATAGAGTCACAACAATTGGAACTTCATGATGACTTACAGGCATTACTGGACACCTACTCTTCTCTTTTTGAGGTCCATACTGCCTTACCCCCTTATAGAGATCATGATCACATGAGAGTCTTGATAGAAGGAACATCCCCAATCAATGTCAAACCTTATAGGTGCCCTGCTAGCCAGAAGGCTAAAATAGAGAGAATGATCGATTAAATGCTGAGCTCTAGGATCATTCGACCAATTGTAAGCCCCTACTCCTCATCCATTGTGATGGTTAAAAAGAAAGATGGCAGCTGGAGACTTTTCATCGATTACAGGACATTGAATAATTGCATTGTCAAGGAAAAATTTCCAATACCAGTTATAGAGGAGTTACTGGAAGAATTAGGAGGGTCTAAGTACTTATCTAAATTGGAAAATAGATCTGGTTATCACCAGATCAGAATGGCTGAGGAAGACAGAGAAAAAATAACAATTAGATCACACCATGGCCTTATGAATTTATGGTCATGCCCTTTGGTTTAACCAATACCTCCTCTACATTTCAAAGTCCGATGAACAAGATATTCCAACCACATCTGAGGAAATTTATATTAGTCTTCTTTGATGATATCCTCATCTACAACACCACTTGGTTTGAACACTTATTACACTTGGAGCAGACTTTCAAAATCCTACAGGAGAATGTTTTGTTTGTGAAGCTAAGTAAATGTACTTTTGGGAAGACTGCACTGGACTACCTAGGAGTCCAATAGCTGGGGCTCAACTGTTTACTATATCCACCGTCACTTCTGATTTCCCAAATAGAGTTAAAGCTTCTTATGGCCATGATGCTCACCTAAAGTCAGTGATCACTCAGTTGTAAGAACAACTAATATCTTATCCAATATACATACTGCGAGGTGGAGTCTTATATAGGAAGGGCAAAATTGTTGTGGGTGCTGACATCAATATTAGGCAAGACATTCTACAATTCTTCCATGACAGTGCTGTGGTTGGGGGGGCACTCTGGCATTGCTACCACCTTACATAGGATCAGTCAATTCTATTATTGGAGGAAGATGAAGACTGATGTGTTTAGATATGTCAAACAGTGTGCCACTTGTCAGAAATGCAAAGGGGATAATGTAAACTACCCAGGTCTGCTGCAATCTCTCCCCATTCCAGAGAAAATTTGGCAGAATATCAACTTGGATTTTATAGAGGACTCCTAAATCTCATAATAAGTCAGTAATTTTAGTGGTTGTGGAATGGTTGAGCAAGTATGCCCATTTCATGAGTTTGGCGCACCCTTACGTTACCTCATCAGTAGCACATTTTTTTCTAGACAACATCTACAAGTTGCATGGATTGCCATCGACCATTGATTGTGATAGGGATGTCACCTTTCTGAGCAAGCTCTATTTGAAGCTAAAGGGGTTCAACTTTACCTTTCTTCAGCTTACCATCTTCAGTCTGATTTTCAAACTGAAGCAGTGAACAAATGTGTGGAATGCTACCTTAGGTGTATGTGCAATGACTGGCCTAAAGAATGGGCACATGGCTTCCCCTTGCTGAGTGGTGGTACAATGCCACCTTCCATTCTTCCATCAAAATGACACCTTACTGGTGTATGGACAGAAACCACCCATTTATTTACCTTATCGTGGCACACAGCTCATTAGTTGCAATTGGCTCAATCTAGGATGAAGGGACAAGCTGACAAGAAAATATCTCCCAGGTTATTTGAAGAATGGGGCATGGTGTTTATCAAACAGCAGCACTATAGACTGCTTTCATTAAAAGGGCACTCGTATCACAAACTTAATTGGTCCATTCAAGGTGCTAAAGAAGGTTGGGATAGTAGCCTACAAAATAAAATTACCAGTACATGCCAAGATCCACAAAACTATTCATGTATCACAGATGAAACAACACATTGGTGACAAACTTGCAGTTCCAGATTTATCTGTGGCTTTATCATCTCATGGTCATATTGTGCTGGAACCTGAAACCATTGCGGACTCCAGGAAATTACAAAAGGACAGAGGGTGCTCACACAAGTCCTAGTGAAATGGTTTAACTACCTCATGGAAGATAGTACGTGGTTGGATGTTCACACATTTAAACAACAATTTAATTTTTTGTCCTAGAGGACAAGGATTCTTGAAGAAGGGGGAAAGAATTGTTACATGCTAATTGTAGGATGGGACCTAAGTGTACAAAAGGAACGATAAGGGGGTCAGTTAGTCATTAAGGACAAAAGAGTGAGTTAGTCATTTAAAAGGAATAAAAGTTGTTAGATGCCAATTAATGGGGGTTAGGGGAATTAGCTGAATATACTACCCTTTTATATGTTATTGGCAATCAATGATTTGATTCTATGAAATAATCTCTCTCTCTCTCTCTCTCTCTCAATTTCTATATTGTTTAGGAGTAGTTCATCAGTTCTACTCCTAAAGTTTGCAGTTAGGGTGTTCTTCATCGAACACATTACTCGTTAACTTTTATTAATATAGTGAACACATTGAAATAACCATAATAATTAAAAAGTGCAGTATTACCAATTGTTTGAGCTTGTATTGTTAGGAGTAATGCTGGGAATTCTAACCCGTTGGAAGAGAACTAAACTAATTAATATCGGAGGGAGCAATATGAATTTTTGTTTAGAAAAATATCAAGTGTATTAACGTCAAATGAGAAGAGCTTCAGGTAAAAGCTGTAAAATTGCATATATGAGAGTTTGTTGAGAAGAAGCTACAGATATATGCTATAGGTAAAAACCTTGAATACCATATAAAATAATTACTGGCGGTAGGAGAATAGTACTTTCTATAGAATAATTGTTCCAATATAATTAAAAACAAAAAATCTTTCATTGCTATACCCACTTTTCCTTTGCTATGCTATATAAATATGTTAACAAAGGCCTCCTAATTTCATCGTTATTGGAGCGATATGAACTATTGTTTAAAGAAAACTTAAGTAAAATTAAAATAGCATAAGAATACAATAGGTTCCGAAATGTAATGTCCACTTTGAAAATATTAATCAAAGGACTATTATAATAGCATGAGCATACAAGAAATGTGGGATACCTTTAATTAAAATTGACTTATTAAAATTAAGCTTCTCTATAACAGTTGTATTGACACATATGGAAATGGATAAAACTAAGCAAGAATTTAACATACTATATAGACATTTATTGTGATATATAGACACATATAAAAATGCTACTAAGAAAATAGAATATTTTGATTTAGACACTTTCTATGAACCGTGAACATGAGCATATTTATATATAGAACAAAAGGGCAATTTAATAATTTTGTTTAACTAAGATCCTTTCAAACATGGATGTGTGATCACGCCCAACTATGCCTTATAAAAAGGACTAAGCGATCATGGCAAATATATTCTGGTTAATAAGAGGAGTCGAATCCCACAGGGAATTAACCTATTAAGGACAACAACTAGACTCACACAAATTCACGCAATCAATCTTCAGAAATATTTAAATTACAAATAGGATGTTTACTACTAAAGATCTAGTTATGAAAATGCAGTAATTAATAACTAACTACGAACAAGTTGTAGACAAGATTTGGAATGATTTAAGGTTATGATTTCTCCTATTGTCGGAATCCTTTCAGCTACGTTTTTCATACCGACCATGAGCACTCTGAGTATCGTAATTCTCTCCCGAGTAACTACCACAATTTACTAGACCTATTCTTCCGAATTACGCTAGTTGGCACTAAGTACGCCTCACTCGGATCGCACCAAGGTTTCGTTATTCCTAATCCCACCTTTAAACCCTCCATATTGATCCCTCATACACGTTAGGAGTGATGTTGTTCAACAACTACCTAAATATGCACTCTCTTCTGAGTCATACACATTAAATAGGCACAGTCGATTGAGAGCTCTTCAACCAACCACAATATAACGTAGTTGAACAAATAGAGAAAAATTACGGCAAATCTATATTGACGTAACGGAAAATTCATCCTCCAATAGGTTCCATCAAAACCCTAGATTAGGAGTTTAGCTACTCATGCTCATAGTAATAATATCCCAAGTATTTTGCATAAATAAATTACAAAGTAAAGATGAATGAATGTAGGAATTGATAATTATATCTCTCAACGGGTGTTCCACGAGCTATTCTTGCCTCCGGTCACAAAAAAACCTTCAAAAGTGATGTTTAATGTCTATTTATATGTGTAGGAATAGACCTAAACTACATAGCCCAAGTCCTTGTCAAATAAGGAGACGAAATAAGCCTTCAAAATCCGGATCAAGCTCGCCTCAGACCGTGCCTCGCGAGGTAAAACGCGAGATGAACCTCACCCCAAACCATGCAGTGCCTGCTTCCACGCGAGCTCATCCTCGCCTTATCCCTCGCGTCGCCTGCTCCCACGCGAGCTCAAAGGCTTGCCTCGCCAGCTCTAACGCGAGCTTAGTAGCTCGCTTCTCCAGCTTCCTCATTTTTCTGCTACTCACTTCTTTCTTTCTTCTTTTCACCTGTTTTTGAGCACGCTTTAGACTTTAAATATTTCTTTTTCTCTACTTTCATCTCCAATGTACCTACACATAAAATAGACTCCATAACGCGCAAATAGACTGTAGTTTAACATTAACGCATATAAAATATAAGGTAAATAATGTACTAAAATATAGAATTATAGCTACACATCAATACCCCACTCTTAAACATTGCTCGTCCTCGAGCAATCAAACTACACTTATAGACACGACCTTTTTAAGCAATTCTCTTACTCCTCACACCAAGAATCTTTTAAATATACTAAGCACAAAGATTCAACATCCTCACCCAAGATTTGACTCACAAATACCACGCATTATTCACAATTCACTTACTTACTCTAACATGGAGGTCAATGACATTACCTTTCCATCATGAATCACGTGCCCTCACACAACAAAAGAGATTAATTCCACACACAATAAATTTTAAGACCGTAGGATCTCAAGATAGGAAGAATTCACTCGCTCTCAGAAATAACATTCATATGCCACAAATGATTAGGGGTGTGCATTCGATTTATCGATTCGATTTTGACCCTTATCGATAATTACTTATCGATTATCGATTTGTACATATGCTTATCGTTATCGTTTCAATAAGGTTTCGATTTTTTCGATTTCGATTTATCGATTTGGGGGCTTATCGATTCGGTTATCGATTACACCAATAAGAAAATTTGCGGGATTCCACGGAAAGTATATCGCTATGAACGCGCTTAACTAATATGGACAAAAAGAAGCTAAAATAAGACGAACACCATTTATAATATAAAAATTGTGTCAACAAGCACATGCAACAAAACTAAAGTAGGGGATCAAATGTATGCCACCAACACTCCAACGGTATAAAAAAACAAAACAAAACAAAACACATCATCACGGCTAATTCTGTTTTTCATTAATTTGAACTTCATTCCCTTGATCTTTAAATATGATCATTCCTTAAATGTGGTAGAGGAAATAATAGGGTAAGGGACTTAGGGTAAAGGAAAGGGTATAGATTAGGGAAAATAATATTGTATAGCCGCTTTCAAAATAGTAGCGGAATATATATACATTCTGTATGTTATATTAATCTACACAAATAGGTAATTACTCATTTAACAAGTGTCTACAGTCTAGGGGTGTGCATTCGATTTATCGGTTCGATTTTGACCCTTATCGATAATTACTTATCGATTATCGATTTGTACATGTGCTTATCGTTATCGTTGCAATAAGGTTTCGATTTTTTCGATTTCGATTTCGATAACAAATAATCGATTCGATTTATCGATAACCGATTCGAATGCACACCCCTACAAATGATTCACCATAGGCTTGACCGTTGTCTAATACTCTACTAATCGAGCTCATTCCGTCTAGGATCAAGTAGGACGTTAATTGGTTGTTATGTAGGCTGCGGGTTGGGTAGGATACATTTAGATATGAGTGACTATATCTCCCTTAAGCACTTTAATACATATACTTCAACACTCAAGCCCATACTTATACCAAACCAAAACTCCACCTTCACATCAATGTATATTATCCCATACTTTTTTAAGCACAAGTATATCATTAGCCACCACCATCAAAAATTATTCTTCATACAATACAACTATATATATATATATATATATATATATATATATATCCCATGTTTTCGTACGTGAGAGTACGTCGTAAGTCAATTGATGTAAGCTAAAGAAATGAGATTGTCATTGAAAGTACATAATGTAAGTTCATCATGTTATCTTGGAGGTTAAAAATCTTTAAGATCATGAATAACAAGTACCAAAAGGGTTGGAAAGCTTAGACACTAAAACGAATTGAAGAAAATAAGTTTTGTCGAAAGTCGACAAGTTTGGAATGTTATAACATATACTTTTGGGGTGAGACTAGGGTTATTAACATGATAAGATGTTTATGTTATGAGTTAGTTTAGTCGTATGATAGTCGTGTGTTATGTTTTTAAGTAAAGCGAGTTGTGGAACAAAAGTTGGCAAAGGTCATCACAAGTTACATTCATAATATGCTTAAATTTAGGTCAAATGTGTCTGCACGTTTCTCCCAATATACTTGAAATAAAGGCATGAACTACATATCAAATTGAATATATACGAGTCTAGTTTCTAACGCATTAAACCGTTCATTGATACGACATTGGACTTGAGAGATATTCACATTTTCGCGAGACTGCGCAAGCAGCTCCCATGGGACCCACAAAGTCGATTTAAACTTCAGCTTGTATTTAAGTCATTTATATCTCGTTTTAACTCATTTTTCTCATCCACAACAGTTCCTAAACCCTACTAAATTCTCTCCAAGGGTTCCTCCATAATTCTAGGGTGAAAACCTAAGATAAAAATATGAAACCAACGCTAGAAATCCCATGGTACTTGCTAGATCGTAGTTCTTTATCTTGTGGCTGTTTTGAAGGGTTCTTCAAGGGTAAGTAACTTCAGATTTCGTGTTGTTATTTATGTTTAAGATAAGAATCACTCCCTCCTTCATATATATTAGAGTTTCAAGGCGAAATACAAGTATTTACACACCAACTTGAACACAAAGGTTGATTCAAGAAGAGAATACAACTCCTACAGTGTTGTGGTGTGATTGAGGGTTGTTGTGAACTACACCAGCTGAGGATTTCAAGTTGTATCTACTGCCTAAGGTATATAAATCATGTTCTTGGTTGTGTTTAAGGTCGATCATATGTTGGTTGAGGTGTTTGAGTAAAAATCTACAAGATAGTAATTGACATGGCATAAGGAATCATTATTTTTTCTTTGTGGGTTGTGTTGAGGCTATATATATGGGTTGTTGCGGCTAGAAATTGTTATAAATAGAGTCATTATGTTGTGGCTGCTGTTGTAAAGGTTATCTATGTGCTAATTCAGTGGATTGAAGAAGATAACATGAAAAATAAGATGTTGACTGTAAAGGTTAAGGTGCTAGGCGTGTGGACTATATTTGAAGATTATGCTTATGATGTTTTGTGTTGAAAATGATATGATAAGAATAAGTATGATGTTATATATGTTGTAGGAAGATTCATGGAAAAGGAATTGAATTCAAACCATATTCTGTTAATCGTAAATCGAGCTTTCCGCTCAAAATGGTTGTTGAACTAATCAGAGAGCTTATTGTGAATTATATTGTTATTGTTTGGGATGTTTGGTGACTTTTGGTAACATACGGGATGTAGTACAAATAGGTGAGGTGCTGTCCATTTTTTTTTTGTAGAATATTGATTTCTAAATATGATAGTTACAACGCTTATATGATGACGGCGAAGTCGGTTTACTCATTGTAGACGTAAGAAGATCATATTGAGCTTGCTTAACGATTGGATAGAAGATTCCAAAGGTATGATAAGGCACTTCCTTCTTTCTTTTGTCATGATCTAAAGTGAAATGAATACGGTATTTCATAACGGATCTACTCCTAGTTTCCCATGTTGTTCTTTCCTTATAAAGTTATTCTAAGCAAGTATGTATGATCCTTGAATCCTATTGAGGTTCATATTGATGGTATGGGTGTACATAATACTAATCGAAGGGTTTAGAATGTGATTCCATGAGTCCAACATGCATTATATATAGTATATATTTTACTCTACTAAGCCGCGCTATAGTCGGCCGGGTACGGCACCTATTGTGCAACCATTGATCAGTTGGATTTACCGAGCTCCACGTGGTGGGGTACGATTCTACTGAGCCTTATGATGGCCGGGTACGTTTTCACCGAGTTCTCTTTGAGGCCGGGTACGATATGATGATGATGATGCCCACAAAGGCGTATGTTTTTAAAATTTTATGTGTATATGTATTATGCATTTCATGCCAGTAGCCCCCAGAAGCACTCAGATGTTACAGGTTGTATCTCCTCTATCTCACTTTACATTACTGTTCTTATTTATGCTTTTCTGCCTTACATACTCGGTACTTTATTTATACTGACGTCCCTTTTATCTAGGGACGCTGTGTTTCATCCCCCAGGTCCTGATAGACAAGTTGACAGTCCTCCTAGTAGGCTATCAGCTCAGCGGAAGGTGTTGGTGCACTCCACTTGCTCCGGAGTTGCCTATTTGGTCAGTATAATTTGGACATGTGTTTCTACAGTTATGATTTCCTTTAGTTATTTCCACTTTTGGTTGCTTTAAAAATCCGTTACTTATCAAATGCTTTAAATTTAAGCTGAAACTGAGAATTTATAATTGATACTGAAATGATAACTATTGAAACAGAAATTGAAATGATAACTGATAGCTGATAACTGACAAAGGAAGTAAGGATATGAATACTCCCTCTTCTGAATGATGAACAACCTGTTTATCTGAATAAGCTACGGCCTCGGGCCCAATATATGTGCACAAGCTACAGCGTCAGGCCCAAGTATACGTATACATAACTATAGCCTCAGGCCGAAAAATTCATAAAGCATAAACTACGGCCTCAGGCCCAAACATGCATAAAGCATAAACTACGGCCTCAGTCCCAAATACAGGTGTTCAACATTCAGGAATTGAGAATCAAACTGCAATACATGATAGTGAAATACTGAATCATACTGAGTTACATGATACTGGAATATTGGATCACACTGAGTTACATAATATTGGAATACTGAATAAGACTAGACTGAGACATGTATTCTTGAACTGATTATGAATACTGAAACTTCAACTGTTTATGGCATACTGAGTAATCTATACTAAGACTCAGGGGCATCAAACCCAAATCTATATTGAATACGCACTGAGCTCACAACGTTCAGAATGAAAGTCATGAACGAGTTATGAAGCTAGAGAATAGAAGTTCTACAACTATTCAAGGAACTAGGTTAAACTATATTTCTGAGGCAATTAGTAACGCCGTAAAAGAAACGTAGTGTAGGGAGAATCATTAACATTCCCAAACATAGAGAGTTAGCCTCACATACCTTAACTTCCTGCTATTGAGCGTAATACAACGTTCGCCAACCCTTTCAACTTTAATCTATATCAATACAAGTGAAAGGGATTCCATATTAGCAATAATATTCATATTTTGTTTATTTAGGCATTTTCTCAAACACTTGGTGGCATAAAGCTTCATAGTCCTTATTAATGGTGTCTCTACACCCAATAACTCATTCTCTTGCTCCTAGATAAATTCTAAAGTCTCAAATGGTTATAATCAACATTATTCTTTATCACCCATAAGGTAAACAACACCCTTAACCAATAAACAACAATCAACAACCCAAACCTATAATCGTTCATGCTTTTCTATCAAACCCATCAATTCATATTTCATGAACTAGAGTCTATAATTATTAACCCAATGCTAAAATCAATTAGAGGGTGAAGACATTACCTTTTTGAAGTTCAATCCCCTTGAATTCGAGTTCTAGGGTTCCTTCCCTCAACAATGATGTCCCAATCAAATATCTAATGATATGGAGGGTTTATCCATGTTAATAAGATGTTGTAAAATTGAAATTAACTTAGAACCACCATTAGAACTTACCTTGGGTGGTGGAGGGACCCTTAAGGAGTTAGGTTTTTGAGAGTTTTCCTTTCTAGAGCAAGTTTTTATGTTTTGGGGTTGTGGGGGACGAAATAGGGCTAAAAAATGACTTCCCAAGTCGTCCACCGCGTCCCAATAGGCCTGACCGCGGTCCCGACCGCCGTAAATCTCTGGAGCACTGCCTCACGACCGCGGTCGCGGTCAAACGCGGCCGAACGTGGTGGTTATGCACCATTCTGTAAAATGGGCATAACATTTTGCAAAGAGATCCGTTTGGGCTCCACAATATATCGTTGGAAAGCTATTTCAAAGGCCTACAACTTTCGTGCTTTGAGTTTCCCCAAATTCCTTACACATTTTCACTAAACCCTGATGGAAGATAGACCTTTTGCAAACTTAGTCGATTTTGTCAAATCTTATGCACCTCACTTTCCATCTTGATTTTGAAACAACTATTTTCACCCATAATCATCCCGATAGGACTTCATATGTCCAAAATATAACCTTACTACTCCTTTAACTCATTCATACCTTATCCGAATGTGCGGGGTGTTACATTATCTCCCCCTTGGGATAATTCATCCTCGAATGATTGTCTTGACTGTAACTTCTACTAACTCTTGACCTTGAACGAGTCTGGTGCAAACATGAACTTTTATTAACACTTGCATACTAAACTGAATGAATACATGATTACTGAACTGTTGATATGCTGAACTTAATGACTGCTGCATTGATTGAATATTAGTCTGCCATGGATACATGAATATAAAACTAACATGGATATTCGAATATTGAACTGGCACGAATATTTGAGAATTGAACTAATATCAATATCAGAGTACTAAGCTGGCATGAATATCTAAGTATTGGACTGACATGAGTAGCTGAGTACTGACTTGAATATCTGAGTATTGAACTGACATGAGTATCTGAGTACTGAACTGGCATGAGTATCTGAGTACTGAACTGACATGAGTATCTGAGTACTAAACTGGCATGAGTATCTGAGTGCTGGAAACTTGAATGTTATAACATGACTCGTGAAATACTGGTTGTACCACCACTAATTCTGGTGGCAACTCCAACTCATAAGCTAATTGACCGATCCTTTGCAAGATTCTATATGGCCCAATATAGTAGGGACTATGCTTTCCCTTCTTCCCAAATCTCATAATGCCTTTCATAGGCGAAACTATCAGAAACACCCAATTACCAACTTGAACCAACCAATTGGCGATCTACACCTTCTCCCATACAGAGTTTCGTACGGTGCCATCTTGGTACTGAAATGGTAGGTGTTATTATTAGCAAGGTCAATGAGAGGTATGTGATCATCCCAATTACTTTTAACATCAAGGACATATCCTCAACTGTTTAAATAAATGCTCTGCCTGGCCATAAAGTTTACGACGTTCTTTTTCATGTCGTTCAACCAATAAATCTCCTTGGTCCTGATGCATATTTGGGAACCTGGATGGAAAGAATACCTAGAATTATGGGCTTTTAACATGATCTTCCCTCTTTAAGTCCATCTATGTCTGGGACACACAATCTGTCCTAGTACCTCAAAGTACCATCATCTCCCCCTTATTCAAAAGCCATCGTCTTATACTTGTGAATCTCCACTTTTAACTGCAACACGTAGGGATCATCAAATTGTTTCTCCTTCTCAACGGCTACTAAAGAGGAACAAGTCCTGTTCTAGACAACAACTCCGTCATCTTTAGAGTCTGAAGTCGAACTCTTATCTTGGCTGGTGAACTTCTTTTACTACGGTTCTCTTATCTATCTCAATCATGAGTTATACTTCCCACACTTTATCTTCATAAGAACTTCCTGAAAAAACTAATAGAATTGTTGTGAGCTAAGTCTTTAACTAGTACTCCGAAGACTAGAGTCTCGTGCAATGGAACTACCCTCGTGATACATAACTGGGCATGATTTTATAGCTTTCTGTGGTCACTTTATCATCAATAACTAAGCTTGGTGATCTTTCTACTCACTTTGTGTTTCTTACACATGCTAGGCATATTCCTTGTGGTAATTATACAATTTTCCCTCATTACCGAACTGATTTTCTTTTTCATATCCCATGCTACTATTCGAGTTTCAGATCTCCAACTGGACTTACTGAAAATTTTCACATCACCCCTTAGACCAAAGGTCTTATACTTGTGGATCCTTCTCTTTTTGCTGGGATCCAAATAACTTTCCTTATTCTCTGCAATTCTTTGCACTCTACGTCAATCATCTTCCAACTTACTTCTGGGAAATCTTTCTTACTAGGAAAACTAAACTATTCACTTAAAAAGCTAATGTATTCAAAGCTATCATATACAATCTTAATAATTTAACTCTGCTTTACGCTGTCTATCTTGGAGAAACCACATTACGATAATTCCTAAAGGCTACTCTTCTGTAGTTTGTGCTCTCCTGCCAGTTAATTTTTTTCCCCACTATCAGTGTACTTCGGGTTTAACTTAAACTCTTTGGGTTCTAACACGTATTCGGTATTTCAAACTGTCATCCACTCTCTAGGGTTAACCTGGCTAAGTGAAATCTTACCTCTACTAGCCATGTTGAGCTAATTCACAGTATCTACTCAAAACTTACTTAATATTCTGTTACTAACCACCTGCTAGCGTCATGTGTTCATGATCTGCTTTGAATAACTAAAGTGAAGCATAAGGTTATTTCTAACTTCCCTCATCATCCGACCCTATTGTAAGGTCGTATACTATCTTTTTTTTTTAACTATGTACATATATCACACTTAGGGAAAGTTCATATATCTTAAACGAAATTGGAATATCTAACCCCCAAACTTTCTATATACTTCAAAATCACTTCAGACTATAAAACTTTGGCCTGAACAGATATTCACATCATTTGAAGGGGAACTGTTATACCTTTTATCTCACAATAATAGCCACTTCTTATAGTAACTTACTAATGTGGTACTTCTAGTTCTGATTTGTATAAATCTAAACAACTTAAAATCGTTCCCTGAAATTCACTACTGGCTGCTCTTGGTTCTCATTGCATACATCATATATTCGAGTCATTTGCATGAGTTCTACGAAAAATACATCTCTAATAATAACAATCGTTTTTGACTCCTAGGTATTTTACCCTTAGGCTCTTTTCTGTCCAAAATTATAGTGACCAATGTTAGGGTCTGACAAGTGAACTATCATCATCCAACTTGTGGCTCCATTTCCAAGAATTAAATGAAGTTGTTCTAGGAGGTAAAGCACATACGAATACACTACCATGCACAAACTTATCCTTCAAAGTATACCATCATCTGATAAATCACTTCTTGCACCATCCAGTGAGTCTTGGGTCTTAATCCCTAAAACATGAAAGATTTTGCTATAATCACTATCACTTACATTTTCTTTGAGCACCCATATGCATCACTGTATACTCACAAGTCTCCAGAAATTTTGATACATCGAAAATTGGAGATCTGGTAACTGAATAACAAATAACTGGCTTACTGAATAACCATAAACCTGCTAACTGAAAGATTGTATAACTGGTAACTGAGGTAAACTGATAACCATAAGACATGATAACTGTTTTTGTACTTTCTGATAAGGTTATGCTCTAATATATACTACTATCCATTGCATCACACTTTTAACGTCCTCTCAAGTCTCATATTTACCAACATGTACTCCATAATTATACCCTAATGGGCAATTATCCTCTCTAGGACCTTAGGTTTCTCCTACGCATCGCTTGGGCATCAAATACGTTTGGAATTCGATAGGAAGAAAAGGTTACCTATTGCTCTAAGATTCATGGCACGATCTAGAGTAGAAAGAAATGAGACAATCCTGGATGTCTTGGTAGTTAACCGTGTATATGAGTGGTCGGCACACACATATAAAAGAAACTCCACAAGACACGGCTTCATAGACTCCCTAGGACTCTTAAACCTAGTGCTCTGATACCAAGATTTGTCACGCCCCGAACCTGGGCCTGGACGTAACACGGCATTCGGTGTCTAACTACATGTGACCGAGCGAACCAACTGGCTGGCTGAATCAACATGTGATATCATAACATACTGAATGCGGAAGATAAACTAACACATGCTGATATACCAAAAGTCTGGATGATATAAATCAAAGTGCGGAAATAGTAAAATAAGTCTAAAACATATATGTAGCCAACATTGCTTAACATGAAAATCCTGAGACTCTGTCTAACTGGTACTCTAGTCTATGAAGCCTCTAATGAAGTACTGAAAACACTGACTGTCTGGAAATACTGAAGATTATAGTAATGATAATGCCCCGAAAGAACTGGGGATCACTAAATAGCTAGTACGAAAATCCTAGCGCTCTGGATCATCAACCTGTAAATCATTACCTGCATCGCGAGATGCAGGCCGCGGGCAAAAGGGACGTCAGTACATTTGAATTGCACTTGTATGTAAAGCAACTGAAAGAAAGAATTATAAATGCAGAAACTAAAACTGAGCTGATAACTGAGAATTTATAGTTAATACTGAAATGATAACTATTGAAACAGAAACTGAAATGATAACTGATAACTGATAAAGGAAGTAAGGATATGAATACTCCCTCTTCTGAATGATGAACAACCTGTTTATCTAAATAAGCTACGGCCTCGGGCCCAATATATATGTGCACAAGCTACGGCCTCAAGCCCAAGTATACGTATACTTATAGCCTCAGGCCCAATCATGCATAAAGCATAAACTACGGCCTCAGGCCCAAATACAGGTGTTCAACATTCAGGAACTAAGAATCAAACTGCAATACATGATAGTGAAATCATACTAAGTTACATGATACTAGAATATTGGATCACACTGAGTTACATAATACTGGAATACTGAATAGGACTAGACTGAGACATGTATTCTTGAACTGATTATGAACACTGAAACTTCAACTGTTTATGGCATACTGAGTAATCTATACTAAGACTCGGGGGCATGAAACCCAAATCTATATTGAATACGCACTGAGCTCACAACGTTCAGAATGAAAGTCAAGAACGAGTTATGAAGCTAGAGAATAGAAGTTCTACAACTATTCAAGGAACTAGGCTAAACTATATTTCTGAGGCAATTAGTAACGTCGTAAAAGAAACGTAGCGTAGGGAGAATCATTAACATTCCCAAACATAGAGAGTTAGCCTCACATACCTTAACTTCCTTCTCTTGAGCGTAATACAACATTCGCCAACCAATTCAACTTTAATCTATATCAATACAAGTCAAAGGGATTCCATATTAGCAATAATATTCATGTTTTGGTTACTTAGGCATTTTCTCAAACACTTGGTGGCATAAAGTTTCATAATCCTTATTAATGGTGTCTCTACACCCAATAACTCATTCTCTTGCTCCTAGATAAATTCTAAAATCTCAAATGGTTATAATCAACATTATTCTTTATCACCCATAAGGTAAACAACACCCTTAACCAATAAACAACAATCAACAACCCAAACCTATAACTGTTCATGCTTTTCTATCAAACCCATCAATTCATATGTCATGAACTAGAGTCTATAATTATTAACCCAATGCTAAAATCAATTAGAGGGTGAAGACATTACCTTTTTGAAGTTCAATCCCCTTGAATTCGAGTTCTAGGGTTCCTTCCCTCAACAATGATATCCCAATCGAATATCTAATGATATGGAGGGTTTACCCATGTTAATAAGATGTTGGAAAATTGAATTAATTTAGAATCACCATTAGAACTTACCTTGGGTGGTGGAGGGACCCTTAAGGAGTTAGGTTATTGAGAGTTTTCCTTTCTAGAGCAAGTTTTTATATTTTGGGGCTGTGGGGGACGAAATAGGGCTAAAAAAATGACTTCCCAAGTCGTCCACCGCGTCCCAGTAGGCCTGACCGTGGTCCCGACCGCGGTAAATCGCTGGAGCACTGCCTCACGACCGCGGTCGCGGTCAAACGCGGCCGAACGCGGTGGTTATGCACCATTCTGTAAAATGGGAATAACTTTTTGCACAGAGCTCCGTTTGGGCTCCACAATATATCGGTTGAAAGATATTTCAAAGGCCTACAATTTTCGTGCTTTGAGTTTTTCCAAATTCCTAACATATTTTCACTAAACTCTGATGTAAGATAGACCTTCTGCATACTTAGTCGATTTTGTCAAATCTTATGCACCTCACTTTCCATGTTGATTTTGAAACAACTATTTTCACCCATAATCATCCCGATAGGACTTCATATGTCCAAAATATAACCTTACTACTCCTTTAGCTCATTCATACCTAATCCGAATGTGCGGGGTGTTACACTATGGTGATTGGTTTTCTTATCCCGCCCACATTGTTGACACCACAAAGAGTGTGTCTCAGCTCTCGTAGGACAGATGATGAAATTATCCAAGGGTCCCTGGGGAACATCCAGTGCACCTAAGAAATTGCATATTGCCGAGGCTGAAAAATCGATCAACCTTCCCCGAATAGGTACCAGCTGCTCAGGATCCTCTAGGTCAAAACCGGCATAAAACTCCCTCACAAGATTGACATTGATATCTCCGGAGTTTCTGAACACATAGCTCAACCACATATCATGAATACCTCTCCATATTGCTTAGTACTTGGATTGTAGGTGACGCTCATGAACAACAGATTCTGGATGTATATGTCTCGGCCTACAACGTTTGTACCAGTCCTTCATATGTGGGGGTATGCTCTTGATTCCAAATTCCTGTTGGCCCTGAGATTGTGGAAGGGTGGCTACAATAGCTGCAACTGCTCGCAGTCCTTCACCCTGTCTGGAAGTAGCTCCCCCCCCCCCCCCTCCCCCNNCCCCCCCCATTTCTCTTCTTCGGTGGGGTTGCGGAGGGAGCCTTAGCCTTAGACGGAGCAGTGGATGTCGCCTTTACTTTATCGGTGTCCTTTCTTGGAGGCATATTCATACCTACACAGGTGAGCATTAATCAGTTTAAGCTGCATTGAAACATTTCAAAACATGGTCTTGCCACCGCACACTTAAGAGTTCAACTTATGATTTTCAATAATTTTCGAGGTTACTCGGACTTCACCTCATCTTTTCTTAGCATGAGAATCAAGCAATGACACATGGGTGCTTCCTCTAATTTCGAAGCATCGAGCTACCGGTGAGCCACCCCACATTTAAGATTTTAAAGTGGTGCACGACTACATAGCACTATTCTTACAATTCCGGAGACTCGGGCTCCAATGGGGAAAAGAATGCCTTTGAGGCATTATGACAAACACTTAGCATGCACTAGTGCCATGGGAGTGCTTGTAGGGATGAGGGATTGCCTCACCATCCCAAATCGGCTTGGGAGTTCCGTGCTACCACTTGTTCACACTATAACAACATCATTCCTATGGGGTTCATGGGGTTGGGACACACAAACACATTGTTACAATGAAGAACAACACCAATATTTGTATCCAATGACATGCATTCACCTAACTCGAAATTTCCAAAGAATGGAGGTAGAAATAATACCTTAAAAGTTTAAGAGGAGGGATTGCCCTTGAATTGCTGTTGCGAGTGAAGGAAAGAGCAGAAGTGTGCTTGTCTTCAATTGGGTTGTGAGGGAGGGGGTTTGGTAGTGTTCTTGGCGTAAGCAGTGAGGTTGTGTGCTTTTTGTGAGAAGTGAATTTTTGGGCATTTAGGTTAGTTTTTAAGGGAGATAAAGGAAAAGAAGTTAAAATAAACCGAAAAATGCACTTACCTGGCGATGCGAGGTTGCTGCCTCGCTTTACCCCTCGCGAGGCGAGCTCCATCGGGAGCTCTTGGGCGTGAGGCCGAGGCTCCATGCGAGATGCACCTCGCCTTTTCCCTCGCAAGGCGAGCTCCCACGCGATCTTTCCATCAGGCAACGCGAGGCTTTTCGCCTGGCCCAGCTCGCTAGGGACCAGGCGATGTGAAGTGTAGTGTACGACTTGCTGAAATTACCTGCAAACATGTTAGTTCCTAAAAACGAGAAGAAAAAATTATAACTACACTAAAAATCAACTACGAATTGGGTTTCCTCCCAACAAGTGCCTTAGTTAATGTCACGGCATAACGAATACAATATTACAATGGGTTGCCTCCTATGAAGAGCCTGATTTAACATCGCGGTACGACGCAGGCAATCGGCTTAAGGCTCGCTCAACATTGTTTGCTCTATCAAATGAGTCCCCGATACTACTTTCGTGTCATCCATGCCCAAATAATGTTTCAACCTGTGACCATTAACTCTGAACTTGCGAGAGCCATCTTCTAAAGCAATCTCTACGGCTCCTGTGGGATGATTCTCTAGCACACGAAATGGTCCTGACCATCTTGACTTCAATTTGCTCGGAAACAACCTTAATCTCGAATTGAATAATAGTGCCACGTCCCCCAGCTTAAAATTTCGCTCAAGAATATTTTTGTCATGCACCAGTTTCATTCTTTCCTTATATAACCTTGTACTCTCAAAAGCATGGTAACGGAACTCGTCAAGTTCATGCAGCTCTGTGACTCTACTAGTTCCAGCGACCTCCACGTCCAGATTTAATTGTCCTAACGCCTAGAAGACTTTATGCTCTAACTCCACCGGCAAGTGACATGCCTTTCCAAACGCCAATTTATACGCTGACATACCAATCGGAGTTTTGAATGCAGTGTTGTAAGCCCATAACGCATCATCCAATTTTCTCTCCCAATCAGTTCGAGTAGCTTTTACAGTTTTGGTTAAAACACTCTTGATTTCTCTATTTGACACCTCGACTTGCCCATTTGTTTGTGGGTTATACGGAGTAGAAACGTTATGGCGAACGCCATATTTCTCCAACAACTTCGGTTGCAGAAGTGGGTGCCCCCATCACTGGATAGCTCTTGGAGTGTTAAATCGGGTGAAGATATTCTTTTTTGGGAAACCACTAATTGCCTTCGCATCATTTTTGGAAGTTCCACGGCTTCTACCCATTTCGAAACATAGTCTACCGCTACAAGTATGTACTTATTATTATATGAGCTAACAAATGGTCCCATAAAGTCGATTCCCCATACATCGAATACTTCCACCTCTTGAATTGGGTTCATGTGCATCTCATGTCGACGAGAAATATTCTCCGTCCGTTGGCACTCATCACAACTTTTCACCCAAAAGTGTGCATCTTTAAACAACGTCGGCCAATAAAAGCCTGACTCCAACACTTTAGTCGTTGTCCTTACACCTCCAGAATGTCCTCCATACTATGAAGCATGACATGCCTGCAAAACAGAAGATTGATCTATCTCGGGAATGCATCTCTGAATCATGTTATCAAGACAAATCATAAACAAATATGGTTCATCCCATAAATACATGCGAAAATCACGAAAAAACTTTTTCTTTTGCACAAAAGACAAGTCATAGGTAACAATACCGCTTGCTAGGTAATTTGCAATATCTGCATACCATGATGTAGCCTCAAGGCTCGTTGCTAAAAGTTGTTCATCCGAGAAAGTCTCCATGATCTCTTCCACCTCAACCGTCTTTTCCGCTCCTTCGAGCCTGGACAAATGATCAGCAACTTGGTTTTCTGTTCCTTTTCGGTCCCGGATTTCCAAATCGAACTCTTGTAGCAGTAACACCTATCGAATTAGGCGCGACTTTGAATCCTTTCTCTCAATTAGGTACCTAAGGGCAGCATGGTCATTGTAAACAATTACCTTTGAGCCTATCAGGTATGACCTAAATTTATCAAATGCGAACACCACAGCTAGCATCTCTTTCTCAGTCATTGTGTAGTTCATTTGGGCGCCTCTCAAGGTTCTACTTGCATAGTATATCAGATGCATGACTTTATATTTTCGCTTCCCAAGAACTGCTTCTACAGCATATTAACTTGCATCGCACATCAGCTCGAAAGGTTTACCCAGTCGGGGGCCACTATGATTGGTGCAGTCACCGGTTTCTTCTTCAATGTAAGACACTGAGAATAGTCCCTTGTTCTGCAACAAATGTAGCATGTTGTTTGTGATTTGAAATGATTCCGCTTATATCTAAAGGACTGCAATTGCGGTTGCCAGATTTTCGACGGTGGGTTGTGCCCAATCATACAGTGCTGCTTCCAGCACAAGAGGCACCACACCCTGATTGTTCGGGTCATTCGCATTGTTTCTGTTGTATGGATTTTCTATTTCGTCATCCATGTTTGGTTCGATTTGTTCTGTTGAGTTCTGTTGTTGTTTTCCCTTCTTGTTTGCACGATTCAGTGCCTTGAAAACTTTCTCAGGATCTGATAATGCTTCGAACAATTCACCAGTTCTTGAGGAGTTTTTAGGCATGCACTTGTAACACCCAAGACTACAAACGTTAGAATTTCAATGTATTTAGTTTAAAATGAAGAAAATTGACTACATGAAGAATTCTAGCACTTCTTTTAGCTATAATTAATAAAATTCTCTGGCAAAGGCGCCAAAATTTGATCATGCCCAGCTATGCCTTATAAAAGACTAAGCGGTCATTGAAAATATATTCCGGTTAACAAGTCCGGAGTCAAATTCCACAGGGAATTAACCTATTAAGCACAGCTGCTAGACTCGCACAAATTCACGCAATCAATCTTCAGAAATATTTAAATAACAAAGTAGATGTTTACTACTAAAGATCTAGTTATGAAAATGCAGTAATTAATAACTAACTACGAACAAGTTGTAGACAAGATTTGGAATGATCTAAGGTTATGAATTTCCCTATTGTCGGAATCCTTTCTGCTACGTTTTCTATAAATTTGCCTATGTTATCTCTATCGATCATGAGCTCTCTGAGTGTCGTAACTCTCTCCCGAGTAACTGCCACAATTTACTAGACATATTCTACTGAATTATGCTAGTTGGCACTAAGTACGGCTCACTCGGATCGCACCAAGGTTTCGTTATTCCTAATCCCACCTTTAAACCCTCCGTATTGAACCTTCATATACGTTAGGAGTGATGTTGTTCAATAACTACCTAAATATGCACTCTCTTTCAAGTAATACACACTAAATAGGCACAGTCGATTGAGAGCCCTTCAACCAACCACAATATAAACGTAGTTGAACAAATAAAGAAAAACTACGACAAATCTATATTAACGTAACAGGAAATTTATCTTCCAATAGGTTCCATCAAAACCCTAGATTTGGAGTTTAGCTAATCATAATCATAGTAACAATATTCCAAGTATTTTACATAAATAAATTACGAAATAAAGATGAAGGAATGTAGAAACGATGATTCTATCTCCCAACGGATGTTCCACGAGCTATTATTGCCTCCGGTCATAAAAAATCCTTCAAGAGTTGTGTTTAATGTCTATTTATATGTGTAGGAAAAGACCTAAACGACATAGACCAAGTCCTAGTCAAACAAGGAGACGAAATAAGCCTTCAAAATCCGTATCAGGCTCGCCTCAGATCGTGCCTCGCGAGGTAAAAGGCGAGACGAACCTCGGCCCAGACCATGCGACGCCTGCTTCCACGCGAGCTCAACCTCGCCTTATCCCTCGAGTTGCCTACTCCCACGCGAGCTCAAAGGCTCGCCTCCCCAGCTCTAACGCGAGCTTAGTAGCTCGCTTCGCCAGCTTCCTCATTTCTCCGCTACTCACTTCTTTCTTTCTTCTTTTCAATTGTTTTCGAGCACGCTTTAGACTTTAAATATTCCTTTTTCTCTACTTTAATCTCCAATGTACCTACACATAAAATAGACTCTATTACGTGCAAATAAAGTGTAGTTTAACATTAACGCACATAAAATATAAGGTAAATAATGTACTAAAATATAGAATTATAGCCACACATCAATGTGATAAAAATAATTTTAAAAAACATTCAGGATTATAGGGTGCATATTTCCTTAAAAGCGAAAAATGCTGCTAGTATTTCGTACAAAGTGTTTAAAAAAAAAAAAGCATCGTCAACACATATTTTGTCATTGTTATGAAGAAATTTTTTACATAACATGATCACATAGAGTTACTCCATAGTAGCAACAGAAAGGCTATTACAACAATTATAAGGACAACCATATAGTAAGAATGAAACTAAGATAAAAACAACTATTAAGTTAATATTTCAATATATATGCATTCTACATACATCTCAACCAAGATCATAGGACAATTGAGATAAACACTACTGTACTAATCTTTGCGAGACAACTTAATAGAGATACATAGTTAAAAGATGGTTTAGGAACTAAGACGGAAGATTAGTATTTCCTTTAGAGACACGCGACTCTAATAATATTCATGAAAGGAGACTCTAATATTATTTGTAATTTTCAGTAGTCTAACACCAGTTACCGTTAACTACTCCTCAATGTTTTTCCTTCTTTCCTTTTATCATTTTTTATCTTCTTTTCCATTTGAGAGGAACACGATAACTTCTCAAGACTTTGGTATGCTTAGCCCTTAGTAGCAAATAATAAAAATGGTCGATAGCTTGTTCGTTAATATATGGGTTCTTCCCTAAAAATTTATCTTTCACATTTTGATCAATGAGATAGGAGATGATTTTTCCTAGTTTTTCTCTTGTTAAAATCTGTTTGATTTCTCCAGCAGCTTCTTCATTAAGAAAATATTTTTCTAATAATACGTTATCTCTTATACAAGAGCTAGCTTCCGTCCACACAAAATCATCAATTTTTAACTCGTTCTTATCAACGAGCACACCGTAAATTGAGTTTCCTTGATTCAGAATTATTATGCTAACCATTTATATAAGAATTAAAATAGGAGATTATGCAGATTTTTTTATATAAGTTACATTTACAAATTGCAACAATCACAGTAAATAAGGCTACAAAGAAAGATAAATAGGGTGAAAATATGTAAATTCAAGTAAATTTTAATGAAGGCGTGAAAATTTAAACTTCATTACAGGCTTACACATCCAAATACTAACCATTTTAATTGTAACTGGAAAATACAAATCAAAAAACTTACACTTGACTTTGGCAGAGATAAATATGGGGTAGGATTCAGCGGGAAAATAGTTGGATTAAATAGTAATGATGTCTAATATCTAATAAGCAAGAAGACTGATTGAAAAAGATAAAGAATTGGGTGAAGGAGAGTTCACATCCCATACCTATTGCATTAATATAGAAGAGCAAATATTGAGAGAAAATTGTCACGGGGTTCCGATTTTTAAAGAGAACAAAATTAACCAATGGAGCTATTGGAGTCTGTTCAGACATGGAGGCTATTGTAGGGGTTTTTTGTTTTAATACACACACACACACACACACACAATATATATATATATATATATATATATATATATATATATATATATATATATATATATATATATATATACCCAAACCAATGTGCCGCGATGAAAGTGGTATCAGAGCAGTTATGTCCTAGAGTTGTCTACAGACCATGTCCAGTAGAGTTTTGTTTATGGGTGTGTTGTACACCACACTTATAGACAGGAGGCTACATGACATATAGGATGTTATCCCCTCTGCTTATCTTAGATCGTGTGATATAAGATTCATATTCCTAACGATATGTTACATTTTCAGCGATGCATCCGAAGACTACAGCCGCCCAGAAGGGAAAGTCCGCCGCTGGTGAGATTACTAGTCGAGCGCCACGAGTTACTAGGGCTCGGGGAGAGTCTCATAGTGAGGCCCCATTTCAGACTTCACATACCCCGCCCTCTCTAGAAGAGTTCCAAGGGACACCAGCTCCAGCGCCCACCCCTATACATTCGGCCCCTTAGCCAGATGCACCAGGTCAGGAGATGAGAGATGTTATTCAGCCATTAACTCGATTAGTAGTCGCACAGGCTCGTCGTCAAGAGATAGGTATT
Organism: Nicotiana attenuata; assembly: GCF_001879085.1. Lineage (NCBI taxonomy): Eukaryota > Viridiplantae > Streptophyta > Magnoliopsida > Solanales > Solanaceae > Nicotiana > Nicotiana attenuata. Next base: position 148,321 of record NW_017670542.1, read on the forward strand.
GGTCATGCAGATAGGTCCGTCAGTGCGAGGGTTCGTGATTTCATTAATTTGGACCCTCCGGTATTCACTGGAGCAGATCCAAACGAGGACCCTTAGGTATTTATCGATAGGATGCAAAGGACTTTGAGGGTAATGAAGGCTAAGTCAGTTAAGCTAGCTTCCTATAGACTTCAAGATATTGCAGTTAATTGGTACGAGTCTTGGGAGTTTTCCAGAGGTGAGGATGCCCCTCCAACAGTATGGCAGGAGTTTACAAAGGCTTTTCTTCATCATTATTTGCCACCAGAGCTTAGACGTGCCAGAGTTGATAGATTCTTGACCTTTTGGCAAGGTAACATGAGTGTTCAGGAGTACAGTCTTCAGTTTGATTCATTGGCTAGGTATGCTCCCACTATTGTATCTAAGATGGAGGATCGGTTTCACCGGTTCGTGATGGGGTTAGAGCTGCACTTGATTAACGATTGTATGTCGGTCTCACTTCAGGCATACATGGATATTTCTTGTATTCAGGCATACGCTCAGGGTGTAGAGGAGTGTAAGAAGAAGCAGAGGATCGATCGTGAGCATGATAGGGCCTAGAATAAGAGATCGATCGATCATGATAGGGCCTAGAATATCAACGTCATAATCTTTAAGTAGCTCCAACCATCTCCTTTGACGTAAATTCAATTCCTTTTGCTTGAAGATATACTGGAGGCTCTTACGATCCGTATAGATATCAACATGAATGCCATACAAGTAGTGCCTCCAAATCTTTAATGCATGAATCACCGAGGCTAACTCTAAACCGTGGGTCGGGTAATTCTTCTCGTGCTATCTTAGTTGTCTAGTAGCATATGCTACAACCTTACCATGTTGCATCAGTACACAACCCAATCCAACGCCTAAAGCATCACAATAAATAACATAACCATCACTCCCTTCTGGGAGTGTTAGAACTGGTGCAGAAGTCAATCTGTCCTTCAATGCCTAGAAACTCCGTTCGCAAGCATCAGTCCATTGAAACTTAGCTCCCTTCTGAGTCAACTTTGTCAAAGGTGCTGAAAGAGAAGAAAATCCCTCTACAAATCTCCTGTAATAACCCGCAAAATCGAGAAAACTACGAACCTCTATCAGTGTCATGGGTCTAGGCCAAGTCTTACTACCTCAATCTTTTGTGTGTCAACCCCGATACCTTCACCCAAAATGATATGCCCAAGGAAAGCTACAGAGTTCAACCAAAATTCACATTTAGAGAATTTTGCATACAACTTCCCTTTCTATAGAACCTTGAGCACAGTACGCAAATGATCCGCATGTTTAGTCTCTGAACGAGAATAAACCAATATATCATCGATAAATACAATCACGAACAAATCTAGAAAGGGTCTGAACACCTGATTCATCAAGTCCATGAATACTGTTGGGCGATTGGTCAAACCGAATGAGATACAACCCCTCAGAAGGAGAAGACACTATTTGAGATTACAGAAGATGGGGTCCTCAGATATCGAGGACGATTATGTGTCCCAAATGTTGCAGGGCTGCGCCGACAAGTCATGGGAGAAACTCACTACTTGGTGGGATGGAATGAAAAAGGATATAGCAGAGTTTATTGCTCAGTTCCCTAACTATCAGCAGGTCAAGATTGAGCATCAAAAACTCGATGGATTATTGCAGGCTATGGAGATTCCGACTTGGAAATGGGAAGTAATCAATATGGATTTCATCATAAGCTTTCCTCGTACCCAGCGTAAGTTCGATTCTATATGGGTAATTGTTGATAGACTTACAAAATCAGCCCATTTTTTGCCCATTAGGACTACATATACCGCAGAGGAATATGCAAGGCTTTACATTAAGGGGATAGTATGACTGCATGGTGTCCCTATATCTATTATCTCGGATACAGGAGCTCAATTTACAGCTAACTTCTGGAGGTCCTTCAAAAAGGATTGGGGACTCTGGTAAGTCTTAGTACAGCATTTCATCCCCAGACAGACGGACAGGCTGAGCGTACTATTCAGACACTTGAAGATATTTAATAGGCTTGTGTGATAGACTTCAAAGGTAGCTGGGATGATCATCTTCCACTTATTTAGTTCGCATATAATAATAGTTATCATTCCAGTATTCAGCTGGCTCCATACAAAGCTCTTTACGGATGGAAGTGTAGGTCTCTTATAGGGTGGTTCGATGTTGAGGAAACTACGTTAGTAAGACCAGAATTGGTACAGCACGCAATCGAGAAAATAATACTTATACAGGAAAGGCTATTAGCATCTCAAAGCCGTCAGAAGTCTTATGCGGATAATCGATGGCGAGACTTGGAATTTCAGGTTGACGATTGGGTATTCCTAATGGTATCACCGGCAAAAGGCGTTATGGGGTTCGGTAAGAAAGGAAAACTTAGCCCTCGGTACATTAGACCATATAGGATCATACGCAAGGTAGGCCAGGTAGCATATGAGTTAGACTTGCCTTCGAACTTGGAGTCTGTACATCCAGTCTTTCATGTGTCTATGCTCCATAAATGTATCGGAGATCCTTCCAGAATCGTGTCAGTTGACGATGTTCAGGTCACAGAGCAGCTATCATATGAAGAAACTCCCATTGCTATATTAGACGGACAGGTTCGGAGATTGAGAACTAAAGACGTAGCTTCGGTGAAAGTACTTTGGAGAAATAACAATGTGGAATAAATGACTTGGGAGGTCGAAGAAGACATGTAGTCTAGATATCCTCACTTATTTCCTCTTCCAGAGAAGGATCCGACTGAGACATCACAACTTTAAGGTATGTGTATGGATTCTTGTATTAGTTATTGTCATTGGTCGTGTGAGGCCATTGTCGTTATTGATGATTGTGGTCCGATGTGGCTTGAATTATTGAGTTTCTACCGGAAGAGTTGGTAGTAGTATTGATACAAAGGCGACTCTACCAAGATTTATATAGATCCATGGGAATTAAACATTCGAGGATGAACATTTCTAGGGGGGGGGGGGAGGATGTTATATCCTGTATTTCGTACGTAAAGTTTCATCAAGTTAATCGACGTGGACTCGGGGATGAGATTATCTTGAGGTTATTATTTATGCTATTTATAACAAGCGATAAGTAAGTGTCGTGAAGGTTAAACGGTAAACAAATCAAAGAAAGTGAGTTTTGTCAAAGCTTGTCGATATCGGATAGAATACGGTCTGAGCTACAATACCTGGTATTTATGGACTAGTGCCATATAAGGTACTACATGACTATGATAGTAAGGTGTATAAGGTATGTTAAAAGTGAGTAGTATTTTAAGTAAGTTGAGATATTTCTTAATTAGGTGGGTAATTGGATAATTATTGGGTAATGGGATATTACCTAATTAATTAAAGATTATTGGATAAAGATTAACTCCGCCCCCCCT
>NW_017670542.1:151731-156748 GCF_001879085.1 Nicotiana attenuata
AAACAAGGGAATTACGTGGCAGCCCTCAAACCATATGACTCTTAAGTCATTGTAGAATAGGTGGCAAGATTTAAATCATTATGAATTATGTGGTGGCTACATATCCATGTATAAAATATATCTCTAACTTAAGAGACATGGATGGATAAGCAACGTGAATCACAAACTCATTCTCATATGCATCTAATGGGGATTCAAACGTAAATGTTGTGTGTTACAAACGAAAGTCACATAAGCAACGCCCAAGACCTTCAACAATTCAAATTAACGTGAGATTTGCAGTTCTAAGGAAGTAAGGTGTAATCTTTCTCAAGAGAATCGACTCAGGTATGTTAAGACTATTCCTTCTTTCCTTTTGGCATGATCTATATGACACGAATGAAACGAGAAAATGCACATCTTCCATAAATGACTCTATTCATAGAAGTATTAGATATGCCTATGTTCTTGAATTCCCATATGTCTTATTATTCTATCTCTGTTCATGGGTCTCAGAAAATATGTAAGTTGATAAAGTTTGTTTCATGACATTAATTAGAGGTATAATGGTCTTATGACGTTCTGAGAGATTTTATTGACGTACTTCTCATGCATTGCATTCATTTATACATGTACATTGACCCATGACCAGACGACGTTATACACGCGTATATGTGATTCCCATATGAGATATGGGAAAAGGTTACGGCGTTATATACGCACCACCACCTGATCAGCTGGTATACGTTGATAATGTTGCCCACAGTGGCCGAGATGATATGATGGGATGCCCTCAGAGGCTTGATGATGTTATTTTCACTTATACCTATGCATGACACGACATTTACACGCACATGCATGACATTATAACTGTTTCAGGATTTACAAAGTTATTTAGACTTACAGGCGGAATTTCTTATTTCATGTTTCATCTATGTTTCTTATGTACTGATTTTCATGCCTTACATACTCAGTATATTATTCGTACTGACGCCCTATTTCCCAGGGCCTGCGTTTCATGCCCGCATGTGCAGGTAGACAAGCAGACGTCCCCCTTCTTAGGATCCTTGATCAGCGAGAGTTGGTAGCTCCATTTGACCCGGAGCTGCTTTTGATTTTGGTACGAAAGGTTGCCCAGTACCGTCCTTGTACAGTTGTATATTCTGTTAGAGGTTTGTAGTCAGTTATGCATAGTTGGATAGTATGTGGCATTGTCGGCTTCCAGTTTTGGGTATGTAGTTGTCTATAGCAGACTTGTCGGCTCGCCCTACGTATTCTGCACGTATATGTACATATGTCTTTTGGGCAGATTTCCCTCATGTATGTTATTCTCGTAATTCAGCAGATGTTATTCATGTTTATATCTTATACGCATGCTCAGGGGTGATCGATAAGTAGGACCCGAGCACCCGTCGCAGCCCATCGATTTGGGTGTATATATATATATATATATATATATATATATGTGTGTGTGTGTGTGTGTGTGTGTGTGTGTGTGTGTGTGTATCGACAAGGTATAAGTTCGTATAATTTTATATTAAATAAAAAAGAGTGTAATTTCATAATTTAACTTTTACTTAAAGAGCTTCATATTTTCAATATACTAGTTTTAGTGTACGTACGTTGCACGTGTGCATTATGCTGACCAGTATAACATTATACAAGAAGAACAAATTATTGAAAAATAACAATTGATATTAAACTACATCCAATATTTGTTTAAATGATGAAAATGAGTATTATTACATTGACACAATAATTGAATTTAATATCTTTTGAAGTTGTAGTATAATGTTTGCGATTAATAGAATTTTTTATATATAAAATACAAATTTTATCTCACCTAACGTCTCTTTAAAAATGCTATATTCATAATATCAATATACAAGAAAATAATTGTTTAAAATTAAATAAAAAGAATGCACACTCTTTCACTTGATATAAAATAGAGTTATAAAAACTTTACTTGAATTATCGTGTAAGGAATCAATCAGTTTTTCATTTCAAGATTCTAAAATAATATTATATGTATAAAATAAAGCTAAGCTACTTTTATAACAAAAGAGATTAAAATTTCAGAACACGCTCTGAATTTTATTTTATTTTTCCTCCAGTTTGAATATAATATAAAAACTTTTTTCTTTGATATTTTATATGTATGATTTTAGCATGGTGATCAAATTTGTTCTTTGTAACCTAATTACATAGATGTTGTTTTCATTCAAAGTTCATCGAATTTATAGGTAAGTTAAGTCCAGGGGCGGTCCTTCCATAAAGCAGGTAAAGCAACTACTTTAGGCCCCACATTTGTAAGGCCCTCATTTTTTTATACCTAATGGTCTCTCTCTCTCTCTATCTATCTATCTATCTATCTATCTATNTGGAATTAATATCGAACTTGAATTTCGTAAAAAAAAGTTTTGTGAAGTGAAAATGTTTGATTTCTTTCTTTAACAAATATAGAGACGAAGGATTTGCAACTACTATGATTTCTGCCAAAGAAATTGCATTTGGAATTAATATCGAACTTGAATTTCGTAAAAAAAAGCTCTGTGAAGTGAAAATGTTTGATTTCTTTCTTTAACAAATATAGAGACGAAGGATTTGCAACTACTATGATTTCTGCCAAAGAAATTGCATTTGGAATGAATATCGAACTTGAATTTCGTAAAAAATGTGTGATATTTAGGAAGAAATAATTTGAGGAGAATATTGATAATGAAATATCACACTCTCTCGAATAGTCATTAAGAGTCGATTACTTTTTATACATACTCTATCTGGTCCTTAATAAGTACTTTTTGACATTTGTCGCACCCCTTAAGAAAATACTGACTCTTAAAGCAAAAAATATATTTTGATTAAATTATCTTTAATTAAAATTTATATGTTGTTAACTGGACACATTGAGATATGTAAATAAGGGCAAATTTTGAAAAAATAAAGTTAATTCCTTCTCGATTATATAAAAGGACACTTATTTTGGACCAAAATAAAAGCCAAAAAAGTCACTTATTATGGACCGGAGAGAGTAGTAGACAAAGTTATTTTTTCACTTCAAAATAGATTTGAACAATTAGAAGCATATGAAAATATTTTTGATTTTTTATTTAGCGGTAAAAATCTGAGATCACTAGATGATGGAAATTTGAAAAAATATTGTCTTGATCTTGAATGTTCCTTAAATCATAATAATCAACCCGATATTGATAGTTTAGATTTATTTTCTAAATTAAAAGTGTTACGGAAAATAATACAATTAGAAGACAACAACAACAACAACCCAGTGTGGTCCCACAAGTGGGGTCTGGGGAGGGTAGGATGTACTCAGCCTTACCCCTACAATTAGAAGATAACAGTTTAATTGATATACTCAATCAAATAAAAAAAATTGATTCTTTTTCAAATGCCTATATTACTTATAAAATAATATTAATAATTCCTATTACCGTTGCTTCATCAGATAAAAGTATGTCAAAATTAAAATTGATAAAACCATACCTAAGATCAACAATGTCTCAAGAGTGATTAAATGAATTAGCTATATTGTCAATTGGGAAAGACTTATTAGGAGAAATTGATTACAAAAAATTATTAATAACATTGCATCTAAATAAACTAGAAAAATAGACTTCAAAAAAATTAATAAAAAAGTAAGTCTCCTCATAAAGTTTGACTTTAGGCCACAAAATTTGTCGAACCGCCCCTGGTTTAGTCGACCTCTTCTTGTGAAAAATAAATTGTCTATACTCTTTATACTACCCTTAGCTCATTCTCAATGAACTCTACCAATAACGACTTTGAAATTTCAATAATTCACAGTGTTGTGGATGTTATGAAATACTTGATTATGGTGGATGTCCATAACTCCTAAAGAATTAACACCCACTACTCTTCTCCATTAACCTCCCACTACTTCTTACCATTATGGATGTAACTCCCAAACCTCCATGATCTTCCCCCATGTTCTCAATAGTTAATACCATGTTTATGACATCCCTTTGTATACCTCTATGTAATACTATAAATAGAGGATGAAGTGATATTGTACACACTTGAATACATGGAAGAAATAGATTCGCTCCTCTCTTTCTCTCTACATTCTTGTCTATTTGCTTGTTTCATATTATTACTTTGAGCTAAGTTTCTTAACACGTTATCAGCACGAATTGCTATATTCTTCTTATATTTTCTATAATAGATGAAAGTCTTCCATGGGAGCTACAACCTTGAATCAATTTGGTTGAGCCTGTGAAAATCTGGGCATTTCGCTGCCATATCAATGTTGTGTTTGCTTCTATTTTATAGGGAGTATCATTTTTCATTTGCCATGAATTCTACATTTAACTTACGTTAATATTTATGACTTGTTTTAATTTGAGTTACTTAACAATTTAGTTTCATTTGTGCAAATGTATACATATGGAGAACATGCTTTAGAGTGACAAACAAGAGCGTATTACGATGCCTTGATATCATCTCCCATATGTACTGCTCCGATAGTTTGCAAGACAAGATTATGGAACTGTTAACTATTGAGAAAGTTTCTAATTAATTTTATAATAATATTAAGAATTTAAATTTATGTTATGGTCAAAATAAATTTTGTATAACTAAGATAGTTTTTTTCCCTTTATATTTGATCATGTAGTTGTTCGTGAAAAGATCAATGTGAACTTTCATTTAAGTTCGGAAAAAAAATAATAATTGATTATTAGAAAGTAGTATATCATGAAAGGCTCAAGGGTGAGTCCACTTAGACTTATTATGCCATTGTATAAGGGTAAGACATCAGGTTTGAGTCCTGGTGCACTATGATGATAAGAGTTAGATTTGAGTCCCAACTCATTATGGCCTAACATGCCTTTATATGGGTAAAGCATTGGGTTTGAGTCCCAATGCACCATATTGATGATATAATGATGACTAAAGAAAAATAAAGTATTTTTCATGAAAAAGTTTGAAGCTTGTCCCACTTGATTTGCTCCATTCTTGAAGTGAATGAGTAGCTAACGGTGCATAATAAGTCTAAATAAGA
>NW_017670542.1:156773-241242 GCF_001879085.1 Nicotiana attenuata
GGGGGGGGGGCAAATATGTGTTGTACTCTTTTTTCCTTAGCTAAGGGTTTATCCCACTGGATTTTCCTAGCAAGGTTTTTAATGAGGCAGCAAGTAATGCGTATTACAAGATATGTGTACTCTTTTTCCTTCACTAGGATTTTTTCCCATTGGGTTTTTTCCTAGTAAGGTTTTAACGAGGCACATTATCTTTGGACATCCAAGGGGAAGTGTTATGAAATACTTGATTATGGTAGATGTCCATAACTCCTAAAGGAGTAACACCCACTACTCTTCTCCATTAACCTCCCACTACTTCTTACCATTATGGATGTAACTCCCACACCTCCATGATCTTCCCCCATGTTCTCAATAGTTAATACCATGTTTATGGCATCCCTTTGTATTACCTATATCATCCTATACTAGAGGGTTTGGGCATCACATTGTATATACTTGGAAAACGCTTGAAGAAATAAGAATCTATTCTTTCTTTCTCTCTACATTCTTGTCTATTTTCTTGTTTCATATTATTACTTTGAGCTAAGTTTCTTAACAGTGGACAAATTTTCTAAAGTTATAGGAAAAAATGCAAAATTTATAGTTATTTTAAATTTTAAATATATTAGTTTATCAATAAATTAAAATAATAATTGTAGTTACAGCTACATAGGATGGTAGTAGATTAATTAATTTATTTTTAAATTAACATTACCGTGTTAGTTTAAACTTATAGAAATTTATACATAAAATTAAAACTCTTAAAAAGTCAAAACAAAAAATCGATTATGCATTGCTGATATCCAACGTTTTCAATTATCAATAATATTTGGAGAAAGAGTTTAACAAGGAAAACTTTAAATGCCACGTATTAAACTCCAAAAGTATTTTTATGTTCATATATAAGGATATAAAAGTTTGTTAAATAAGGAAAAAATTCATATAATTTAAAACTTTAATTAAATTTAAAGTCCTAAATAGTAGGATTTTTACATGATTTAAATAAGGAAAGATTTAGTAAGAAAACTTTTAATTGATTTCAAATTCCTAGATCTTGGAATAATAATTAAATGACAATTTTGTCCAATATAAAATTTATTTTCAAAGGGTAAAAAAAGCGAACAACATTTCGCTATGAGCCTTCGTGCTTTTAATATAGTATAGATAGATTTGGGAAACTTACACAAATGTCCCATATAACTTTCAACTTACCAACCTCTAGCCATTAGTCATAAACTTACCAAAACTAGCCAAGCACATATAAACACTAAATAAATAAGGTTCTTTATCTCAAAGAATCACATGCAAAAGTCTCCCTCCATATTTTTAAGCGTAATTAGCAACATTAGATGCAAGATGGAAAGGAAATTTCATGGATGAGATAGCAAATAAGATAATGAAATACAAAAAAAAATATAATATTTCAAAAGTCTAAGCAAAAAAGAAACTTTTTTCAATGGGTATAGTTGAAATTCATTGAAAACATATAGATAAGTCAATATACAAAATTTTAGGAAGATTGGAGGTGATTTGGATTGATTTTGTATCAAAATTTGTAATTAAATCGAGTTCAAAAAAGTTCTTATGCGACACATGTATCAAAAATGTATTACGCATGTATCTCACACACAGGTATACATGAATATACATGTGATACATAATTGATACAAATATGATACATATGTGATATACAGTGTGATACACATATCATTTTTTTTTTCATGTTTGAGTTTTACTTCGAATTTTCAATTCAAACCACCTCAAAACTTCACCAAATCATCCCAAAACTGAGATTCGAACTCTTTAAGATGTATCCAATCTATTCTAATAATACCCACTTAAAAAAAAAGCAAAAAATCGATCTAATTTTGCTACAAATAGCTAATTGGCTAATATTAGTAATATTTCATGAATTGGTTAATTTTTGTAATGAGCTACTTATAAATGGATATAGCTGGTAATTTCCCTATAGAGGGATTATAGATAAATTTAAAAATAAAAGGCAAGTTAAGATCCAAACTAGCCGCTTAAAATTAGTGCCTTAAACCCAAAGCTCAATATTAGTGATTTGAATTTAAATAGAAGATTAGTATATATTTTTATTTGAACTTTGTTTATAACGATGATGTTCGAGCCAATTTGCACGTATCTCTATCATCCATAAAAACTTATGTAATATTTTGGGAAATTTTCAAGGTTAACTGAATGTTTTTAAATTTCTCATCAGTAATTTCAACTTTTACACTATGTCAAAAATAATTTCATACATGTTGAATAGTTTTAAAAAAAATCAATTAAAAAATAGCTTCGTATATGTTTTTTTCTTCTAAATTCTCATAATGGTCTCATTTTTTACCACAGTAGAATATTGATGATGTCATACAATTGAATAAATCAAATATATTTTGGAGGGAAAAAATTGTTTGGTTCCCTTGGGTATTCATTATTTGAGCTTTAAAGAAATTTCCTTAACCTTTTCCCCTCTCTCTCATTTTAATTTCTTACAGTTTAATTATTGCGTGATTTCTTTAATAATAAGCGTGGTAAGTGAAATTTGTAATACCCTAAATTTAATTTTTTGAATGATTGCAGACATATTAGTATCAAACCTTATAGTTCGCGACATTTGACTTCTAATAATATTATTATGTCTGATGTTCTTTTTCTACTTCTATTTTCAAGCAATGAACAAAAGTCTAGCTTAGAATTGAAAAATATCATTAACGTTCTGATTTAATTTGTTCTCTTCTAATTTCTTTTTCTTTTTGCTTCAATCTGGAAAACCAATTTCATGAACTACGATTACAAGTTTGGCTGACATCATACAACTTTAAAGAGTACTACCGAAGTTACCAAACGGCACAAAACTGAAATCGAGAACTGAAAAAACCGAACTTATCTCGATATGATATAGGTATAGCAATTCTAACGGAAAAAACAAAACAACCGACCGATACACACCCTGCCAGATTAGCCCTGATTAATGAGTGACCCTCCAAAGTCCTGTATCTAGCTAGATATAGCCCATGTAAATCATCCGGAAGTCCTCAACTACCAACAAGTAATGGATTTTTATTCTGGTACATGTGATATCTTTTGCAGAGTTTCTCTAATGTTGCTACAGAATGCTGCATCTTATTGAGTTTTGTGTCCATGAACATGCTCTGCAGGGGTAAAAACCAGTTTCCAGTGAGAAGTAAACAACAATGCTAACGCATGTTAAATGATGTTAAAGATCCCCATCATTACCTGAAAATCATCTCCATACTTCTCCACAAGTCTGCCAATATGAACTCGTTGTATGGAAGTGAGTGGTTGCAGCGGAGCACTTTTTCCATCCCTTCGCTTCTTTCCTAGTGCTGTCTTAAGATCTATAGTTCAAATGTATCACATGTTAAATTGTATGGGATATTGAATGACGTGATAAATGAAAACACTAGGATCAGAAAATCTAATAAAACTTAAATTGACTTCACTGTTGTATACTATAGGCAAAATACACTTAGACCTTGTAGTCAAATCCCTCTTACGCCCTTGTTGACCACGGAATAACTTTGCACACCCAACCTTTCAAAAGTGTGTCTATGACACACCTCTTCTGTGCTTGACTTCTTCTTATTGATTTGAATTACACATGCCAATCCAAGATTGACACGTCATAACTAAAATATATATATATACACACACACACTAAAACAAACCCCAATTTACAACATTAAAAAAATAAAAAAAAATAGCTATGTGGCTTCCCCAATACCCCCACCCCCTGGGTTTATCATCTTCCCCAATTCCCCCCTCCACGTTGGCTCCTCCTCCTCCAGCATCACTTGCACGCCGGCTTCCCTCTCCAACCCACCCTTCGTCCCGGTTATTTTCCTAATAAGGTTCCAGATCCATCGGTGGCCATAAAACTAATTTCCATCGCCGGAGCAGGGACGAGAACAGTGAAAGCTTGACCAAAGATTGATCAAAGATGAAAAAAAGACATAACTAGATCCAAAAAATGTGGAAGCACGGAAAAGAAACCAGAAACAATCAGTCAAACAAGCTTTGATGATGGATTTCGAACTCCAGCTTCTTTTAATCACAAAATCCCAGAGATAGCAATTCCTCCGACGCCCGAGAAAACCAAGCCGACAATTACTAAAAAATTACAGTTTCACCTAGAATCGGTGACTTTTTCAGGTTGATTTTGAATCAGTTTTCACCAACCCGATTCAGGATGATTTGGATTTGCGAGTAAAGAAATCGAGACGATAGGTTTCTTAACCATTGCTCGATTTTCTTCGGTTTGTTCTTTGGTGATGTCATTGTTGTTCCTTGTTTCTTTTGTTCTTGACAATGAAGATGATTAGAAAAAGAAAAACAAGAGAGAGAAAAGAAAACTAGATATGTAGCGCTAAAATGAGGCTTAAGATGCATTCTTTTTATTATTCACTCCCCTACTTTCAGTGTGAAACACGAGCCTGTCTTGGGTGTGTAAGAGAGATTTGACTACAAGGTCAGGTGGCATTTTATGTATTTTGCCTATACTATATAATAGGTAATGCTTTGCCCACTATATACAATCAACTTTTCATATTCAACATGTCTGCATGCGGTAGGAAGAGTAAACAGAAAGAAATTACTTTAGTTCTGCAAAAAGAATTTGTTATTCATCTTAAACGAATATTGTTTTCCATATTCAGAAAGATAGATAACTGGCCTTTTGCATTTCACTTCTAGCAATCCCTCTTTCTCTCCCACTCTCCATAACTGATATTACCGACCTGATTGGCAGCTTCTTCTCCATGAAGCAAAGATTGGGCATAATGCTTTCAGTTTTCCAATTGACATCACAGATAACTAAATAACACTAAGCATGAAATTCTAGCTTCCAATTATCATTTGAAACATTCTAGATATGATGTAAGGCTCAATTGCAGAAGGCTACAGAATGTTTTCCTCCAAAAAGAAAAGAGGGAGAAAAAAGGACCTATAGGTATTTTTCTTTAGCAGAAGGCTAGCACTCCCCTTCATTATTAGTATTTCTCTTTCTGGTGATGCAAGTTATGTAGCTAAAAGTACAAAATGTATGCTTTACAAACCAATAGCCATCCATTATGGTAACTCAACTCAGAAGCACTCCAACGAACTCAACAACCAAGCTAAAGAAATTTTCCCCAGTAACCAGACTCCATATCTTATCAGACCTCTTCATACGTCAATAAATATTGTCAAATCTATGCATTTAACATATCAAATAATGCTAACATTATGACACTGCACCATCCCATCCTCAACTTAGTCCAGCTCATACCTTAGTTACTACACAGTTTCTCCAAAACAACCAAAATAGCAACACCAACCAGTTCAGGATTAAAGCTTAACTATTGTTACACTTACATTTCGTCCCGCTCTGTTATTTATGAGGAGTAGTTTTAGTCCAGTTAGAAACTTGTATGTCATTGCAGGTTAAATGTGAAAATTAGAGGTTCTAGTTTTAGAAAGATCTGAAATTTGCCTTAAAAAACTAATTATTTAGTATTAACATGAATAGAGCAAAATGGATACTAAATAGTATTTCTTTCGTCCACCCAACTAGTTCGAGATTGAGGCATAGTTAGATTAGCAAATAAATTCGGATAGTAACAGCAATTTAAGAGTACATTAAAGAGCAGACTGACCATCTTCCTCAACTTCACTGCCAGAATCGTCCAGAGCCTCAAATGCATCGGCGGCATCATCGGATGGAGGTGGCTGCGGCGGCGGGACCTGAAGGGAGTCGGTTTCGATCATATGAGAGGTGCGGCAACGGACACCAAGCAAGTTAGGGTTTGAAACAACGCCGAATGACTTGTAATTGTCGATTACGCTGCCTTTGTCATCCCAATGAGAGTTCACCAATGATCGGAGCTTCGGCGGGAGAGTAAACGCCGGTTTGAATATATTGGGGTTCTTCTTTGGTAGACCGACCCGTACTTTTGGCTTTGATCTCTTGTACTTTCGCCGTGAACCACCCATCTCTGTCGAACAAGTGCGAAATAGAGGCTAGGGTTTAGCTGAGACTCGGAATGCTTGATAAACCTTTCGACCTTTTCGTTTTTGGAGAGAAAATGACAAATATGGTACTTTATGTTTGGAGTAGATTTAAAATAGCCCCTGAAATATACTTATGAAACGTTTTAGTCCTTTAAATTAAGAAAATGATAAAAATAGTCCTTAATGTATAGGGGATGGACTATTTTGGTCCTTGATATACACTCCCTGACAGAAATGGTCCTTAATATATACAAAAGGTGCATCATTTTGGTCCTAAACCTTAAAACTAACTGCACAAGTTAAAATATCTGTTAAATTAACCAATTTCCTAATGTGCATATCACGTGAGCTGTAATTCCACCCAAAGCACCAAGCTTCCTCTCTCGTAATCTTTCTCCCCCAACCATGTCCAAGCGTTCATAATCCTCTCCCTTTCCTTCCATAAAGTAGCATTTTATCCTTTGGCTCCAAGTTTCGGGGTTACTACATTGATAATATAATCTGTAATTTCTCTAGAATTAAAACCGACCAACCTGTATGGGTCAAAATCTGACCGAGAAAATTCGGCACGAAGAGGTGATCAGCGTGAGAATTGTAACTCATTATGGGCAGCTCGGCTGAGGTCGATCAGTGGTTAACAAGCACGAGCAACTGAGTGGCTCATTAGGGCCGAGGTCGAGTAGCAAGAACAGAAATAACGGCTAGTATAGCTTTGGAACTTTCAAAGGGAATAATCCATTGAATATTTTTTCTGTTGTACCTTTTAGGGTTCTTTGGAAATATCCCACATATATAGTAGGAGAGATAAGGAAAAAAGGCATGTAACATTCCATTTAATAAGAACACTTTTGAAAAGTAAGCTCTCTAGATAAATACAAAGAACAACTTTCTGAGAGAGATTCAATCCTTATATTCAACCCATTGTAATTTCCACCAGATTCAAGAAAGTGTACAATATTCTCTCATATTCTTGTCATTCATCATTGTCAAAAGAAGGAATCATTCACCTCTTTCATTATTGGGTGAATCTTCCTCCCTATTTACATTCAATGCCATTTATTGTTTACTTGCTCTCATCATATTAATAACAGCAACATTTATTATGTATTGCATTAAGTCTACTTTAACGTGGTCCCACATTATCCATATAAACTGATTTTAGATCTAGGGATATTATCTTTGACTAGGATTAATCCTTCACCTCTTTACTTAATTAGTTTAACAAAGAGTTTTATACTTTTTGGTCAAACAATTTTGGCGCCGTCTGTGGGGATTTTCTAGTTAAAATTTTAGTTTATTCTAGATCTAAAAAAAAAGAGAGACGCAAAAACCCTATACTTCCTTGTGTGCACAAATCTAACATCGCAGGCAACAAAGAGGAAAAGAGAAAAACAATAGCCGACCTTACCACTAATCTCCTCCACACCATCAACGAAGTCGATGAAACGGAGGGTAAAGACATAACACCGAATACCTCTCCCAGGCGAAACAGCTCGCCCCCTCCACACGGCAGCGTCAAACACTCTCGCGGTAAAGGGGCCTCTACGTACGCAACGGAAGAGGTACCACTGGTAGTGAAGAAGCTGCTTGAGGCATGGTTGTCAAACACGCTGACCAGCATTCTTGACAAGCCCGCTCAAAGGCTGAACAGAGAAGATGCAAGAGCCTACATTGCGTCAGCAACAGACGACCAACACGCCCCCTTGTAATAGGTATTACTCACAATGTTAGTGACACAGGTAACAACACCCTCACAGCAAATCTGAAGAAAATGGAGGAGATGGAGAACGAGAACAAAATGCTCCGCGACCAAATGAAAGAGCATCAAGAAAGGGTAGAGAAAATACCGGGCGCCTCAAAATTCCTGCCAAAAAGGGATGCCGGATGGTTTGTTGAGCAGCCATACAGCGACGAAGCTGCACCACACGCAATACCCAAAACCTTCAAAATGTCGTCGTACCTAAAAATATACGACGGCACTACGGATCGCGAAGATCATGTGACTCATTATGTTACCGCAGTAAAAGGCAACGACCTCGCCAAAGAGCAAGTATCCTCCATCTTATTGAAAAAGTTCGGTGAAACCCTCACCGGGGGCGCATTGACTTGGTATTCACAGATGCCTCACGCTCAATTGAAAAATTCGAGGAGATGGACGACAATTTAGTAACAGCCCATGCCGGAGCAAAAAAGGCGGAGGCAAGAGTAAATGACATATTTGCCATCAAACAATCACCTGGAGAGGGACTAAGGGACTTCCTCGCTCGATTTAACCGAGTAAAGATGACCTTACCAAATGTATCGGAAGAAATAGCCGTGGCAGCCTTCCAAAACGGGCTGAACAGAAGCGGTTCGAGGGCGACCAGAAAACTACTAAGTCGCCTCATGAAATATCCCCCGACCACTTGAGACGAAATACACAATGCTGATTGCGCCGAGGTTTGAGCTGACGAAGATGATCTAAATGGGTCGACCCAACGGCTAAATTCGGTACAAGCCGAGCCCAGGAAGGATTGGAGAAACGACAACAGGAGAGACCCAGTAGGACCCTGACCTAATCGGGAAAGACATCAGCCTTACATCAGAGGCACCCTTATGCCGCCTCATCGCCATAATGAAGGCCCATCCAGGCCACGAAGAGGAGCTCACCGAAGTGAGAGAGGTATGAACCATTTATTATCTGCTAACAATTTCAATGCCGCCATAAACGACGCGGTTCGCGAAGAGGTAGAGAAGTTGTTGGGAAACGGCTCCATCAGGGAGTCAAAATATCCTCAATGGGTAGCCAACGTGGTCATGGTGAAAAAGAAAAACGGGAAGTGGCGGATGTGCGTGGACTTCACAGACCTAAACAAAACCTGTCCGAAAGATTTATTTCCGCTTCCTCACATTGACCAAGTCATTGACATGATGGCCGGGCATAAGCTGCTTAGCTTCCTAGACGTGTACTTGGGCTATAACCAGATCCTCATGGAAGAGGACGACCAGGAGAAGACAACCTTCATTACTCATCAGGGAACGTACTGCTACCGAGTGATGCCTTTCGGACTGAAAAATATAGGGGCGACGTATCAGAGGTTGGTGACAATAATGTTCAAGGACCAACTCGGCAAAAACATGGAAGCCTACATCAATGACATGTTGGTCAAGTCGAAAAGGAAGGAGGATCACATCAACCACTTGAAAGAGGCCTTCGACATACTCAGACGATATGGTATGAAATTGAATCCCGAAAAGTGCGCCTTCGATGTAACCTCGGGAAAGTTCCTCAATTTCCTGGTAGCACAACGAGGCATGGAGGTCAACCCCAACCGAATCAAAGATATAGAAGGGATACCGGAGAACCTGACTAGTAAGGAACGGGTACAAAAGATGACCGGTCGCATAGCCGCCCTGTCGAGGTTCATCTCACGATCCTCCGATAGATGCCATAAATTTTTCAGCGTACTGAAGAAAGACAGCAGACTCCAACGGAACTCCGAGTGCATCGAAGCCTTGAGAGAATTACAAGCATACTTATTTTCTCCTCCACTACTCGCCAAGGCGGAACCTGGTGAGCGTCTCCTCGTCTATCTGACTGTGTCTGGCGTGGCCGTGAGTGCGGTCCTAGTCCGAGAAAACAAAGGTACTTAATCTCCCATTTATTATATTAGTATAACTCTGGTTGATGCCGAGATGAGGTATCCACACCTCGAGAAGCTGGCCCTGGCTTTGGTTGTAGCTTCACGAAAGCTTAGACCCTAATTCCAATGTCATCCCATCTCGGTAGTAAGGACCTTTCCCCTGAGGAGTATTCTGCACAAGCCCGAGCTGTCGGGCAGATTGGCCAAATGGGTCATAGAATTGAGCGAGCACGATATAACGTATCCGCCGCGAACGGTGATAAAGTTGCAAGTGCTCACCGACTTCAGCACAAAAATAATGCCTGAAGTCGAAAAGGAAGCCGCCCATACTTCCCCAAAAATACAGCACCTATAGGTGTTGTATACAGATGGCACCTCTAACGCGTTGGGATTGGGACTGGGTCTCGTGCTCGAGGTACCAACAGACGAAGTAATTCGCCAGTCCATAAGATGCCCAGACATGACTAACAATAAAGTCGAATACGAGGATGTGATTGCAGGGCTAAAGTTAGCACTCAAGTACAGAGCGAAGCGAGTCGTCCTACGGTGTGACTCTCAGCTCGTCGTCAATCAAGTCACAGGGACTTTCCAAAACAAGGAACAAAGACTACAAAAATACCAGGCCGAGATCTGCAAGCTGTTACCCGAGTTCGATGAATGCCAGCTCGACCGAATCCATCAAGCACAAAACTCGAAGCAAGCGGCCTTGCCAAACTGGCAGCGACTACTAAAAGCACAATCGTGGTCACTCTCCTCCATTCGTCGATAGATCAAATCGAGGTAAGAACTATAAACCTAACTTGGGACTGGCATAATCGTATTGTGACATATTTGCAGGACGGAGTGCTTCCAGATGAAAAAAAAGAAGCCAAAAAGCTTCGAATGCAGGCGGCCAAGTACAACGTCATCAACAAATACTTGTACAAAAGAACGTATGGCGGCCCCCTAGAAAAATGCTTAGGCCCAAACCAGACGCGACGCGTCCTCGAGGAAGTTCACGAAGGTCACTGCGGAGCTCATACCGGCAATCGAGCTCTTGTCAGATGCCTCATACAAGCACGCTACTACTACCCGACAATGAAAAAAGAGGCTGCCGACTTAGTAAAAAAATGCAAGCAATGCCAAAAATACGCCTCCATGATCCACCAAGCGGGAGAGTACCTCCACTCACTCACCTCGCCCTAGCCTTTCATCAAATAGGGAATGGACATCGTCGGACCCCTCTTAGAGGGACGAGGTAATGTACAATTTCTTTTGGTTTTAACTAACTATTTTTCCATGTGGGTAGAAGCAGGTGCATTCGCCCAAATACGTGAACAAGAAGTGATCACCTTCATATGGAGGAACATCGTGTGCCGTTTTGGCCTCCCCAAAGAAATCAGTTGTGACAACGGGCCTCATTTCACTGGAAAAAAGATCGTCGAGTTCTTCGAGAAATGGCATATCAAAAAGGATACACTCCACGCCATATCATCCCTCGTACAAAGGGCAAGCGGAGTCCTCAAACAAGTCACTATTGAATATCATGAAAAAGAATCTCGAGAACACCAAGGGGCTGTGGCTGGAGTTGTTGCAGGAAGTGCTATGGGCATACCGCACAACGCCAAAAACAAGCACAAGAGAAACATCGTACTTAGTGGTCTATGGGACTGATGTTGTAATACCGATCGAGGTCAGAGAACCAAGTCTAAGGTACTCACACGAGAGCGGGCTGAGAAATGATGAAAGTAGGAGACAAGACCTCGGCGAGGCTGAAGAACGAAGAGATATGGCTTACATATGAATGGTCGCTCAGAAACAACAGGCAGAGCGATACTACAACAAAAAGTCCAAGATCAGACCGCTCAAAGTCGAAGACTACGTACTCAAAGCCAAAACACAGGCAAGCAAGGACCCACGAGAAGGAAAGCTAGGAACTAATTGGGACGGTCCATACAAAATCGCGGCGGCAGCAAGCAAAGGGTCGTTCCAACTGGAAACAATGGAGGGAAAACTATTACCAAACAACTAGAACATCGCCTACCTAAAGTATTTCAACTTCTAAGGAAAAATGTTCTCCGAGTCGTACTCTTTTTCCGTCAGCTGAGTTTTGTCCTAATTTGGTTTTCTCGGGGAGGTTTTTAACGAGGCGATGAGGAGGACATATCGAAGTCAAGCATGAGCAGGTGAGACTGCAAGTTGGGCAAGTTTATTGCTCGACCCCTCGAACACTTCTCCAGGTCGAACAATAAAGGGACTAGATAGACTAGGACTGGAATACCAGCCCAAAAAAAACGTGTAAACTTCAATGTATATATGCAAGCAAAGCATACAAATGCATGATATTAGCCTATGTCTCCACCAAGTTTTAAGTCTGCACCAGTCAATACTCACATTCGACCTCGTTCGAATTAATTAAGAGTAACATTCGACCTCGCTCGAATCGACTCACATTCGACCTCGTTCAAATTAATTAAGAGCCAAACATTCGACCTCGCTCGAGTCGACTCACATTCGACCTAGTTTGAATTAATTAAGACTAACATTCGACCTCGCTGGAATTGACTCATATTCGACCTCGCTCGAAATAATTAAGAGTCAAACATTCGACCACGCTCGAATCGACTTACATTCAACCTTGTTCGAATTAACTAAGAGCAACATTCGACCTCACTCAAATCAACTCACATTCGACCTTGCTCGAATTGACTCACATTCGACCTAGTTCTTATTAATTAAGAGTAACATTAGACCTCGCTCGAATCGACTCACATTCGACCTCGTTCGAATTAATTAAGAGTCAAACATTCGACCTCGCTCGAATCAGCTCACATTTGACCTCGCTCGAATCAACTCACATCGACCTAGTTTGAATTAATTAAGAGTAACATTCAACCTCTCTCGGATCGACTAACATTCGACCTCATTCGAATAAATTAAGAGTCAAACATTCGACCTCGCTCGGATCGACTCACATTCGACCTAGTTCGAATTAACTAAGAGTAACATTGGACCTCGCTCGAATCAACTCACATTTGACCTCTCTCGAACTAATTAAGACACTCACATTCGACCTAGTTCGAATTAGTTGAGTGACGTTCGATCTCGCTCGAATTCAACTTGCAGTCGGCATAATTCAAACTTGATTCACAGAATAACCTCGTTCGAGTTAATTACGGCAGCGTTCAACTTCGCGCGAAGTAATCAAAGACACTTGATCACGTTCGAGCTAATGCCTACCTATACAATTCTTTTAATCAATACAATCAATTGAGGAAAATATTCGAGGAAAAAAACAGGAGACTCGAAAATAAACAACAAAAGTATCATTCCAAAAGGTATCTTACAAGGGTCAAACAGACGCCCGCAAAAATAAAAATAAAAAATAAAAAAGAACACATGATTATAAAAAATATACTACTCGGCAGCATCACCCGCACCATCGTCCTCACCATTGGAGTATTCATCATCATACCAAGAACCTGATTCAAGCCCGTCCAAGTCATCTTTACCATCACTAGCCCTCGGCGTAGCAAGATCGTAACCATAAGCGACCCGAGCTACGCACGCCTTAGCACGAGCATCCTCAAACTCCGCCTCAAAAACCTTCACTGCCGTCATCAAGCCCTGATATGTCTAGTTGAGCCTCAGTGTGAATCCACTTCTCATACAAATCCCGTGGAACATCGGGATAAGTGGAAGCACGGGATGAATAAGGTTGAGCCAGCAGCTGTGTCTTTTCGGCCTTAAGGACGGCGATCTGCTCATTTAGGTCCGAAACCTCTTTCTCAAGACCACTAATCCATTCGTCAAGTCTCGCCTCCCTGAGCGCGGCCGTCTCCGCATCATTCGCCCGCTCAGATCTGAGGACACAGATGGAATCCTCTAATGCCGCCACTTTCACCAAAGCTACCGTCCTGGCCTCCTCGGCTCTCTCCGACTCTGCTACTTTTTCGACCAGCTCATCACTAAGGTCGTTAGCTCTAATCGAGCTCTACTCAAGCTCTGCCCGCAGGGATGCCACCTAAGCTTGAAGGTCTACACACTCGGCCACAACCCCTTTGCTCACCTCGAGCTCGTCCTCCTTAACTCTCAACGCTCCCTCAAGCTCGCTACATCTGCCGATGACTCTCACGAGCTCATCGTCCTTCTGCTTCAGCTCATCCATGAGAGATTGGAATTTACCATCCGCGCCAAGTCGGCGGCACAACTCACGATGCTTGGCACGGTACTCTTTATAGTTAGACTCCATCCTTTTGAAGATAGCCCTCTTCTTCTCTTCTCGGTGGGCGCACTCAATCTCCAGAATGAAGGTCTGATGAACAGGCATAAAACAAAAAGTAGTCAGCAAAAACGAACGATGAAAAGGAAAGAAGAAAAAGGTACGAAAACACGAAAGGTAAAAAACTTAACCTCAGAGCCATTCTGGAGATGCCTACGACAGATCGACATCCTTAAACGTCTGTAAGGTCCTATTCTCGGCGCCAGTGCAAAGAGGAACCAAAGAGGGAACCACGCTCTCTGTGTTCGTTAGCAGGCTGTAGTCCAAGGGAATGATGACGTTATGAGTAGACCCCTCCGTTGTCACCTCTACCCGAGTAAAACCCTCATCGAACATCGACAACTCTTCAGGGTCGATGTCGAAACTGGACTCGTCGCCGTCCACGGCCACACTTTTCCCCCTCTCTTTGGCAGACGAAGATACGCTGTCCCGTGACGAAGGACCACTCTCGGAATGACCTCTGCTGCCTCTAATCTCCCTCCTCCTTCCACGGCGATCTCTAGCAACGGAGCAATCTCCACATATGAAGGGGTGCAATCTCTGCGCCCAAAGCTACACCGTCCTTAGGTGCGGCTGTGGCCCGCTCGGGCTCGCCCTCCGTTGGCCCTTCATTTTCTATTGCCTCGCCGCCAACTTCCACTCTCCACCTTTTTAGAGAAACTGATTCCTCTTCATCCGGTGACAATTCGTCCACTAAATGCAATAATGGAGAATTATCTCCGCTGATGGGAAACCGCCCGACGACCAGGACTACGTAGGGCCGGGGCCTGAGAAGAAGAAGCAGTTTGTGTTGACTCGCTTACAGTCACAGTGAGTAGAGACCCGGTCGAGATACTCGTTTTGATGAAAAGCGGGGGTGGGAGCCCTCGCTTTCCTCGGAACCCTCTGACCTAACAACGAAGGAAAACTACATAAGAGAAAAAGAAGAGGGTATTAAGATCGAAGTGACTAAAGATTAGTACTTGACTTACCGGTCGAAGAAGGTTTACGTCCAAACTTCTTGTTGAACGATGACCTTCACGGATTCCCACCGCGTGGGGAAAAATTTGAGCCACCTAGTCGCGAATATCGGCGACCAACGTAGGAGGATGCTTCTTGGCTACAATAAAAGAAAGAAGAACGATCAAGTCACCGAAGAGAGACAAAACATATCAGTTAGCAAAAACATTTACGAGCGAAGTTCCACTCCTCGGGGATTCCACTAGGGTTCGCCATCACGTGCTTAGTTTTGATGTAGAAAACGTTGACCCAAAATCGACGATTCGTCTTATCATCCATTTTTACCACTAGTCCCTTGGTCCCACGGTGGCAGAGATGTATCATCGTACCCCTGTGGAAGCTTGGCGCTAAAAGATGCAACAGATGGCAGATGGAAATCCCACGGTCGGCCAACTCCGCGTACTTTATCAGCACGAGAAAGAGTTTGTAAATATAGGGGGAGAGCTGGGCCGGACAGATGCCATAATGGCGGTAGAATTCCTCCGCCAACGGGGGAAGAAGAAGAGAATAGCCCACTTGGAACGGGTACGCGTAAAACGCGCAGTACCCAGGGCGATGAATCTAGATCACGTCATTCCCAGTTGGGTTCAGATCGATGTGAGCGGGAATGTTGTACTTGGTCCTAAGCACGGTAAGATGGGTTGCTTCCATCTCGGATTTCACAGGCTCGGGTTCGTCCGCAGGTGACTTCGAAAAGTCTGACCTGGAGCCTGAATTACGAGGAATGATTTCCTCCACAGTAAGGAAGCTTTCACCCTCTACAACAACGACAACGGAATTGGGTCAGAGGTCCCCTCAGGGTTGGAAGATGCACTAGCCATATTTTGTTAGTATATGTGAAGGAATTGAAGGTATAGAAGAAGTGGCAATGGTGGGAGTTACTGAAAGTAGGAACATAGAAAGAAGAAGAAGAGAAAAGGTGAAAGTTCAAGAGATCAGAAAATGTAAAGGTTTCTTCAAAAGGTTTCCCACCTCTATTTATAGAGAACAACGGCGCTCGGGACAATACAAATAACCGTCAAAAGCACTGGGATCGAAACGACAGGGACACGGGGAATGATGCAATGTGTCGGGAAGATGCGTAATGATGACGCGTGACGCTGTGACATCATTCTGAACCAGCGTCATTAAGTGTGGCTCTCAAAATGCCATGTCATCATCTCGGCCACGATTATCATTACTCAACCTCCCCGTTCGAATTTCTCAAAACTGCGACTAATGAAGTTCGCTCATTGACGTCGACCAAAAGACGACCTCGATAAGCGGAGGAACTGTATGGGTCAAACTCCGACCAAGGAAATTTGGTACGAAGAGGTGATCAACTTTAGAATTGTAACTCGTTATGGGCAGCTCGGCCGAGGTCGATCAGTGGTTAATAGGCACAAGCCGTTGAGTGGCTCATTAGAGCCGAGGTCGAGTAGCAAGAACAGAAATAACGGCCAGTATAGTTTTGGAACTTTCAAAAGGAATATACCATTGAATGTTCTTTCTGTTGTACCTTTTAGTGTTCTTTAGGAATATCCCATATATATAGCCGGAGAGATAAGGAAAAAAGACATGTAAAATTCCATTTGATAAGAACACTTTTGAAAAGTAAGCTCTCTAGATTAATACAAAGAACAACTTTCTGAGAGAGATTCGATCCTTGTATTCAATCCATTGCCATTTCCACCAGATCCGAGAAAGTGTATAATATTCTCTCATATTCTTGTCATTCATCATTGTCAGAATAAGGAATCATTCACCTCTTTCATTATTGGGTGAATCTCTTTCTTATTTACATTCAATGCCATTTATTGTTATTTATTACTTGCTCTCATTACATTAATAACAACGACATTTATTATGTATTGCATTAAGTCTACCTCAACGTGGTCCCATATTATCCATATAAACTGATTTTAGATCTAGGGATATTATCTTTGACTAGGATTAATCCTTCACCTTTTTACTTAATTAGTTTAACAAAGAGTTTTATACTTTTTTGTCAAACACAACCTACCAGCGAAGGCAAATCAGTCCTGATAGCAGATGTTATGATTCAAAAGTAACCAACTTCTCCACATCTAGAAGAATTTGCTGAGAAGCAACTACAGGCTAGGATTCACGGTGTTGGTAATAATTTTAGTACATCTTATTGATAGAAGTACATTAAGGATTTCAAACATTAGGCTCATTTGATCCCGTGGTAATTCCAACACCAAATGAGATAAAAGACTTCACCATCCACCTTTATTTTTGCCTGGAGTCGCTCGATAATTAACTTCCGAACTCGGCGATATTTGTTTCTTTTGGATCAATAGCTTCGATATGTGAAGAAATCAAATATTGGGGATTGGTTCGGAACAAAGTCAGCAAAGTTAAAGATACAGAAGAATGGGGAGAAAATGATCAAAATGGTCCTTAATGTATTGGGGTTGGTTTATTTTGGTCCTTGATATATGCACCATATATGGTCCTTAATGTATACTTAAAGCATATTATTTTGGTCTCTGCCCTACAAACTAACAGTTTTTTTGGGCTTCACCGTTATATTTTAGGGTCCACGACCAAATTGATACACATTTTGCATACATTAAGGACCATTTCTATCAAGGTGTATATATCAAGGACCAAAATAGTCCAGCCCCTATACATTAAAGACCATTTTGGTCATTTAAACGTGAGGATTTTATTGTCCCACATCAAATATTTTACTAATTTTTGTTATTCGATTTAATGAGATGTGAAAAAAATTAACCTAAAACCCCAAAAAATTATAACGTCAAAAACTATAGTAATAAACACTAGAAATAAATTAAAATTGCAAAAACTGCGCCACAAAGCTACACCTAACATTAAAATAGACGACAAATAATATTCGAAATGTGAGTTTTCATTAAATATTTTTTTATGGTTCTCAGTAAATCTATCCAGAATTTGTTAATATTTGACGAAGACTAAAGTTGCTCCAAAATCGTGTGAGATTATAAATCAGTCTATATAACAATGTACAAATAACATCTATAACAGAATAATCATTGTATTTGATTAATAGATTCATCAATTACAATTGCTAATCCGGATATTGTTACATTTCCGAAAATCTACTGGACAGAAATCTAATGTAACATTTGGATAGGTATTTTTCCTGTTTCACCTGTCCTCCAAGATAGCAAATTACAGCAAAAACCAAGAAAAGCCTGATTAGAGCTCAGACGATCGGTTGGCATATTCTTGAACTAAAGCCCCAAAAAGTGAAGGCCTTTCCAGCAAACGAGATGGGTTGTCAAACTCTTTTGCTATTCCTGCATGAATAAGAAATGCCGATTTAAAGAAAGGAGTTTAATTTCTATACACTAACTAATAGTGCCAAAAGGCACATTATTTCACTTAAAAGGTAAGTACGTGTAACTACTCATAATAAGTGGAATTAGTAACCTGGAAAATAAGACAAATAATCTGCTATAATAGGTCAAATTACGAATGTATATTCAAGTTAAATCTGAGAAAAAAGGAAAAGAGAACAAATGTATACAAACAAGGGATCAGATAGTATAGCATAAGCTTCTAGTTTGGTGTATGAAACTCACAAAATCCAAACCAAATACGCCAATACCTTCATGCATTTACTACTACTTGGCTAAAATTAGGTAATTTCTTCATAAAAGTACTGACTATGCTTGGTTTGAAATGTCATCACATAAAGGTAACAAATCATTTACCAGATTCAAAATAAGGTACAGAGTAAAAGGAGAGAAATCAACACCTGCATCTATAACAAGAACTCTATCACAATCCATGACTGTTGGTATTCTGTGGGCAATGCTGATTATGGTACAGGCCGCGAAGTCCTCGCGGATGATTTTCTGAATCACAGCATCTGTCTGTGAATCAACAGAGGCAGTTGCCTCATCCATAAATAAAAGTCTGCTACGTTTTAGCATCACTCTTCCCAAGCAAAGAAGCTGCCTCTGCCCGACACTCCAGTTATCTCCATTATCAACAACTATGATTTACCAATGACAGTATTCAGTTATCAGTATGTATATATTGCCAAGCATAAAAAGTTGATTGTATAACTCAGCAGAGAACCATAAGGATGCAGTAGAGGAGGAAAAGGTACCTGGTGAGTCAAGTTTTTCGGGTTTTGAGGACACCACATCTTTGAGTTGGCAGCGTTCGAGGCTCTACAATGTGTAAGATTTCATGTTAGAGAAATTCCTGGGAGATAACAAAACAATGCATGGAGCCAGGGGGCGGAAGGGGTTTCGCCGAAAATTACACTCTATATACTAGGTCATGATTATTTTTTATGCATATAGAGCATCATATGTGTACTTGTTTACTGAATAGCTCCGCCACAGTAACTGGAGTATTTGCTTTTTTCTCATTAACAAATAGTATGTTCCTCTTACATTATCTTCTGAGATTTTGCAAAAACTGTTTCACTCAGCAAGTTAAATTACCTTCCAAATTTCATCATCTGAATATTGTCCAATGGGGTCAATGTTGCTTCTCACAGTTCCTTCAAAAAGGACTGGCTCTTGGGGAATGATCCCGAAGCGAGATCTAAGATCATGAAGCCCAAGCCTGGTTATATCAACGTCATCAATGATTATTCTTCCAGCTGCAGGCTCCACCAAACGAAAGAAAACTTGAATTAATGTTGATTTTCCACCCCCTGTACGACCAACAACACCTATCTTCTCTCCCCCTCTAATGCTGAGAGTAACTCCTTTAAGCACTAGAGGAGTGTTTGGACGATATCTAACCTGTTGACCAGTGGAACAAACAATATAGAGATTCAATGTAACATATTTGAAATTAAAGAATGTGTAGTCTCGTTAATACAGCTAACCTCTCTTCCTTACTAGTATGAACTTTTTATAGTTTTCCTTTTATGCAAATGCTAGCGAATAGCAATCGCAGAATTAGTTAGAATTATTACCTGCACGTTTTCAAGCTCAACATTGCCATAGCTTGGCCAACTTGGGGGTGGAAGAAAATCCGTTTTTCTCCACTCTGCTTCTGATGGTATCTCTGAGAACTGTTTTAATCTTTCGACAGAAACCATTTTATTTTCCACAAAGCAACTCACAAAGATGGACCAGAACAGGACGCTATTAAGAGACAAACCATATGATAGTGACAAGCCAACATTTTCTGTAGGACAAAAAAAAGAATATTAGTTACCTGAATAGAACACACATATAAAAAGAACATTACTCTTGGTTGATAATTTTGTAGTGCCGATGAATGCATTTGTATGGAATATTTTGATCACTAAGATTGAGAAAATAATATGACCACCATATTCAATCTCGCCATAGAATTATTTAAAGGCACAACACTTGGATTTGATCTACTATTTCATTCAGCAACTCTGACTTCTCTAAATGTATATATTCATTACAAAATTCTCTAGATATAGTTGTTCAAGACAAGTGATGCCCATAGATGGGGTAATAGTTACCTTATATTAAAGGTGAGGTGAAGCAGGTATATTTAACTTTTGCTCACAAAAGCTCATTCTCAATAAGGATAGAACTCATAAAAAATGAAACGTTAGAAGGTCGAAGCCAAGATTTTGACTTGAGACGAGAAGATAGAATGCAAATTTTTAATAGAAAGACATAAATGCTCAACGGATATTCTCTTTCCTCATACTCATTTCATTTTTCAGCAGAGGAGGTAGATCTAAAGTACAGAAGGATTATCAATTCCCATAAATGAGCATTGGATGGTGTTATACCTGGCTTGATGATGCTGCTAGGTAGGACAATCATGAACATTGCAGAAACACAAAGAAGTAAGCTTCCCATCAATTCCAGTCGGAAGCCCAACCATTCATTGGATCCATTGTTGTGGAAATCCATTCGCAGATTGGAATTCACTCGGTTTACATTCTCGTTACAAAACATCTCCTGCTTCCTAAAGCAACGTATAGTCATAACACCTGAGATGCTTTCAGAGAAATGATGAATAACGGGTGCTTTTGTGATTGAGTCAAGCCGAGTCAATTCACGAGATGTTGCAAGATAATATCCCTGTAAACCAGAAATGTTATTCCAAGTGTAGTCTACATAATAATGAGTCCCGTAGCTCCCAAATAACACATGCAATGTCACATCTATGTGCTCCAATTGAATTACTTTAACACATTATATCTATCTGCCCTGAACTGTTTCTTTTCTGTTTAACTTTTCAAGCATTCAGGGCTCCTTGCAGAAGAATGCTAATCTCCTAGTTCAAACAATATAAGTGAATGAAAACTTGAAAATTCTACTTGCGACTAATGTAGATATGAGCTTAGTATCTAGTCATCAACTAACAACAAGCCTTCTCCAAATCTTGATTGATCGGAGTTGCAGATAATCAAAAAATAGGAGACACTGAGATATGCAGTTAACCACATTTTAAGTGAAAATTTTTAGCTGGACAGAACAAATAAACAAGTTGCCTTTTAATATACATAATAACTGTCAGCCAAAATGCTCAGAAGAGACTAATTGCCTCTAAACAAAGGTTAAGAAAAGGATTCAGATTTGAGTTCAGACAAGAAAAGAAAAAAGGACAGCTGTTATAAACAGTGCTCGTACCCGGTACCAGAAATTAAGCCAACCCAGAGGAATCAAAAGTAGTACGGTAGGCCAAGAATATTGGCATGTGATGATGATGATGCCGAGCAGTGTGATAAACATGGCCAAAGTAAGATTCATAAAAAACGGGAGGAAGACATCAATGTTGGTCTGATCATTAGATGCCTGCAGAAAAAAAACAAAACATCTCAACATCAGTGAATGAACTTCTATTCAAAAATCTAACATGTCATACACATTAAAACATGCAATGGATATTTTTCATTACTTGATCATCTAAGCAGCTAAGTTTGAATTTACATGCAAAAGGAAAAACTTGTCCTCAGAAATTTACCCGACTCAGAATTCTTCCGGAAGGTGTTGTGTCAAAAAATGACATAGGAGCATGCAGTATGCTGTAGAGAATCTGTCCGAAAAATATTTGGGCAGTCTTGAGCCCCATGAGTGTCACAAAATACATCCTGATCACTATCAGCAAAGAAGAAACAACTGCAATAACACCATATATCTCAATAAACAGAGAAGGATTGAAGGACATGGCACGATCTGCTGAAGTTTCATATGCCAGCCAATAGTCACTTGCCATTAGAGAACTTTGCCACAAGAACGAAAACAAGACAACTAGCACTACGCCCCACCATCCAAAAGCTTCAGTAATATATAGCTTGTACACGCGAGGACTGACTTTTCCAGTTTCTCTTTCTTCTTCCTTTATAAGTTTAGAATCGCCCCTTTCAGATGTAGACTGTTGAGATTTATCCTCTCCGTTTTCTTCCTTAGATAATCTTCGAGAAGATTTTGATTCTTCAAGGGAAGCATTGCTCTCTTTGGTTGTTTCTACGTCAACAAGTTCTAAAGAGGTCTCATGTGCAGCTACTAGCTCTTTAAAATCCATTCCAGCTTCTAATATCTCACTATATTTGCCAGATTGCACGATCATCCCATCTCGCATGACCTTCAAGAAATCAAAGCACTCTGATAAAACATAACGTTCAGGTTTTATAGAAACCATACACATGTGAATCAATTTAACAACCAAGAAACACTACTCTTGCCACTTGATTCCAAAGGGGTTGATAAAACACTCTGAAACTTACAAGGATCAGGTCAACATTATGCAAGAAGTCAACTTGGTGTGTGACAAGCAAAATGGTTTTATCTTTAAGAATTCCCCTCACACATTCCTGCAAAAAAGCATGAAACTTTCAGATGGACATTACAAAGAGAAAACAAGTATGAGCTTCGGAAATGAGATGGTTGAAAATATAGAGACACCAAGGCAAAGATTTAAAGTATTCAGGTAACTAAGACTAGTCAACTTCATCGAAAGTGATTGTACTAAGAAGAATTTTAATAAAGACAAATGATGGATTAAGCCTTCCAAACTTAATAAAAGTCTTTTAGATTATACTTTTTGGAGTAAATAGCTTGCCACTTTCACATCTTCCTACCGGGAAATGATATGTGTCTTCACTGGGGAAAGTAGTCATTCAAAATCCATGATTTTTTGCAGAATGTAATTTGTGTCTTAAATTAAATCTTCAACAACGCATGACATTGAGGACTTCTAACCTTGAAGATTTCAGAGCCAGTGTGAGCATCAACTGCACTGAATACATCATCTAGCAGATAAATATCACAGTCCTGGTAAACAGCTCTTGCAAGCTGGATTCGCTGCTTCTGACCACCACTGAGGTTGATGCCACGCTCTCCTATTTCAGTTTGGTCTCCAAACTCCATTATTTCCAAGTCCTTCTCCAAGCAGCAAACCCGGATCACTTCCTTGTATCTGTCTCTGTTCATTGGCATACCAAACAGGATATTTTCTTGTATCGTGCCATTCTGAATCCATGATGTTTGTGCAACATAGGCAGTTGAACCACAAACTGTGACCTGTTGGACAAGGGGTTGGTAAAAGTAAGTTAGCAGATAATTACTACATTTAAGGAACTATTAACCAATCAAAACATTCTGTATTTTTAAGAAGAAGGTGAACTAGTTGATTAAGTACGAAGCTCCCAAATAATTCCGGCGAGGCACCAGCTTGGACAAGCTGAGGACAACATGAATTAATTGGTCAGCTCAAGCACTTGATTTTGCTTGCATTTAGGACTATTAATCCAGAGTAGTAGACAACCAAGCAGAAAATGTAAAATATGCTCTGGAAGTGGAAAGTAACTAATCAGCTAATGCAATATTATGGTGTTTCCATTACACCGCCTGAAGTTCATTAGAAGCAAAGACTACTAAAGTTTGGAGCAAAAGGAGCGAAGCACATTTCTGTTGACCAGTAAAACCTCTAATTCAGTGGAGATCAAACGAAATTACTATTGAAAACAGAATCAAAAGTAAGAAAACAGAATAGTATTTCACAGGTAATTGCTTAATAGTCTACGTCAATTTTTTATAACACAGAAAAGATGTAGCAACAAGAATCAAAGAAACAGAAGGATGAGAGCCATACCCGACCCGACAACTTGTGCATCTCACCAAGTACTGATGCAAGGAGGGAAGACTTTCCCGCCCCAACTGTCCCCACTACAGCTGCAAGCTCTCCTTTTCTAATCTCAAAGTTTATATTTTTCAATGCTTCTTCACTGTTTTCATCATCCCAGCAAAAAGCTCCATCTTTCACCTGCATAGCAATTGTACCCCCACAACCTTCTAGTCTTTCCACAGCTTTATCCACTAACTCCTTACTCATCATATATTTGTCCAATCTATCAAGAGATATCATTGCTTGTGAAAGTGAGATCATGGATTGAGGGAAAGTCCTGATCGGTTCCTGCAACATCTTGAAGAGAGATGTCGCGGTGAACACTGTTCCTGCGCTAAGCGGGATTCCCAACAAGATTGCACTTCCAAAAGTGAGCGTAGCAACTAGAAGAGGAGTGCTCCACAAGACAATGATATTACCAGCTATTGAGTACAAGAACTTGGACAACCATCCGTACTCGGACTCGCGGAAAGATTCAATTCTCTTGTTAAAATGTTCTTCCCATGCCTGGAACTTTATAACGCGCATATAATTAAGCATCTCATTTGTTGCCTTCATTCTGGAATCACGATTCTTCATGATGTTAAATTGAAACCTGTTGTTTCTTTTAGTCCCAAACACCACAAATACCATCACTGCTACAAGTCCAGCTAGTGTAACAACAGTTGAAGCACCGAGGTAAGTATAAAGGATGGCTAAAGCCACAGAAACTTGCAATGGCATGAGCCAAATGGAATGTAGCTGTAGCATCATATCGGACAGCTGCTGAGCATCTACGGCCATATAATTTACAATCTGTCCAACACCATGAGCCTGTCTAGCTGAGCATGACAACCTTAAGCCCTTCTTATACAAAGAAGTGACAAGTGTCGATCGAATAAGCATTCCAAGCTTTTGGGAGTTAAAATTGAACTGATGAGAGGTTAGAACTTCCACAAATTTGGCTATTAGGAGAGTTCCTATAAGGTAGTATCCTTCATAAGGAGATGTCCTAATTCCTGCTGTGTAATCAACAAATCTTTGTATGAGTGTTGGGCCTACATACATAACACAGACCCTAATTACTGCAAGAATGGCAGTAAAAACAACTTCCTTCCAAAAGCAACGCAGCAATGTTGTTCTCACAGGATGCTTCGAGTTTTCTTCAGGTTTAGGCCAATTCCTTTCGAAAAGTTGAGACATTTTCTCTGCTCTATGCAGTGGGGAAAGTGAAGGAACTTCATCAATCTTGAGAGGTGACTTGTAACCTTTTTGCAGTAAAGGGTGCATCCAAATCCAAAAGGCTTTCGATATTAGAGAAGCTGAAGCAAAGCCACTCACACTGGATTTATCCAGAAGGGGTTCATAACCATTGGTTTCATCACTTAAGTGAGATTCAGAATCACTAATTACAGCAACTCCGGTCGAGCCTTTAATGGCAACAATGAAGAGAACAACAGAAATAGGAAATGAAACTAATGAACTTATATCATCCATTCTTAAATTAGGATCAATTTCCTTAAATGACACAAGCCTTGTGACTCCACAACCAAAGAACAAACTCATAACTACAAAGTTTGCAATCCAAAACACACGCAGGGATAGTGGATGGGAAACAGCGTGAAATCTTTTCTCATGAACTATTAGTATAGTGATCACCACATGTGTAATCGCTTGAAACAACCAATACAGCCCATCGATGACTTTCCAAGACGACTGGGAATTTCCTACAATGACCAAAATGCATAATACTATAGAAGATAAGGCTAAAATAGCTGACAAAATCAGAGACAGCTTAAACCATAGATTGGTTTTAACACAAGTCCTGTTGTGTGCAATAAGAGGCTTATCAATGCCAGAATTAGAGTGCTCATTAGACCTCAACTTTGAGTACAACTTTTGTACTGCAAACACAATGAAAGTAAGCAAAAGCAGCACATCAATGGAAGATAGAAGAGTCCTTTGTGGACATGGAGAGAGGAAGATGAATCTTAACCATTTAACCATTGCTGAATCCTCTGAAGATTGTAGTGTGGAGGCAGAACAAGAAACTGACGCTAACCAAGATTCTGTGGACATATTGTTCCTTATATCCGTGTTAAACCATAAAAGATTCGAATCTACATACCCTGAAAAAGGTGAAATTTTAATTCAGCAAGAGAAATCAAAAGAGACAAAGGGTGGAAAAGAAACAAATAAAAATGAAATCACATGAAGATTATGAGTTGGAAAAGGAACTAAGGAAAGAGAATAAAAGAGAGAAGGGAGAAATCTACAGGAAACGAAAACATGTGAAAGCGGAAAAGAGAAAGAGAAACAGAGCTCTCAGAAGTAAATAAAAGGGCTGTTAGCTACTGGACCAAAACATTGTACAAATTACAATAAAAGTTCATCAACTTTCACAGTACACCAAAAGTTCATGTATACAAAAAGGGAACTATAGCAACAGCTTAGAGAAATATAATAAAGGAGATGATGATTATGAATTATTGAGTACCATTTAACAATGATAAATTCTAATCATAAATGCAAAAGAGAAATAAAAGGAATGAAACTCAAAAAAGAAAAGGATTTGGTCTAGTGGCAAGAAGAAGGTTTTAAGCAAAGCTAAAAACTAGATTGAAATATGAATGAAACTCACCACTACAGAAAGCCAAAGAGATAAAAAATTCACATATCTCAGCTCAAGAAATCTATTTTGCTGCTGCTTCACTAATAGAACCAGCCAGTTCTTCTTCTGCTGGTATTCGGTTCTGTTTTCAAAGCAGCCTATTTATCGTTCCTAACAATGTCTAATATGTTTACTAGTCTTCGACAAGGACAATGTGTTTGCTAGCAATGATAGGATAAGAAATTTCTTTTTTAGCTGACTTCATTTTACTATCTAACCATAATTCTTCTCCTTTTTAATAACATAATTTAATAACCACACAAATATCATGATATATTATAAATCTTTATAAGTTTTTTTTTTTAAAAAAAAAAAAAAATTGAACACCTTCGAGTAAAAAAAGAAAAGATCATCAATGAAGGGTTTAAAAGGGCAGAAGGGAGGGAGAATGCATTAATTCAACACAAGGTAGTGAGTAGAATAGCACTACCAATTTGTTGGAAAGAAATTTCTTTGGACAGAAATCAATGGAAGTATGGAGGAAAAGACGTGGAGATATAGTAATCGACCAGACACAGACCTAAGTAGCAGAACCTTCTTGTCTTTTTGCGCTAATTCATATTCGTCCTTAGTAGAAAACATAAAACAAGGTTTCGTTTTTTTATCTAACCTTTTTTTTTATATTTATAATACTGTAGAGTAGTTGTATTTGTATGCAAATAAGTGTATGATCCACAATGGTGTTTTATACACCAGATTCTTGTGAAAAGGGACGACCAATTATTTTGTGCCTTTGTGGTTTCATATACCGCCAAATTTGTCGCCTAATAGTGAAATTGACAAGTATTTTTCAAGCCTTACTTTGTCAAAAATAGAGGTAGGTAGAGGTAAAATATTATATATTCACACTGTAAAAAATATATAGAATACTTATAAAATTACCTAAAAGTAGTCTATAATTATACGAGGATCGGTGCAAAAAGGAATGACGAGGGGTCGATTAAGCCGTGGTTGTATCCATAAAGCACCATAACGACGGATATCTCGGCCATGGCCGAGGTCGAACCATCAGAAGGCCCGTGTGGCGAAGTACATGTCGCGGCATTTAGGGGGGACGACCCAAAGTACAATCGGCAGGTTAGGGTACTCTGGTTAAGGACCATTGGATAAAGGGGAATATTTACTGTATATATACTGGGTAAGAAAACAAGAACGGGGGACTCCCTTTACTTCATCTAAAACACACAGAAAGAGAGAAGGCTTCCGAGGAAGAAGAAGAGAAGGTTTAGATCTCGGCCGCTCATCTTCGTAATCATCAATCAATAATGACAGATCCCTTAGCCGTCAATGGCATTCCTCCCTTTTCTCCTTTATTCTTACATTATGGAACAGTACGTCAAAGAATATAAGCCCGTCATTTACATTCAATACCTTTTGTAATCTTAAAAAGTTTATGAGCTTGATTATATCTTATTTCTTATTCAATATGCTTTCGTCTAGAGTTAATTATCTTTGGCTAGGATTTATCCTCTATTTTCTCATTTAATTAGTTTACAAAAAGGTTTAATACTTTTTTGGTAAAACAATTTGGCGCCGTCTGTGGGATTTTCTAGCCAAGATCTTAGTTCCCTCTAGATCTAAAGTCAGCCAGAGTTTCACTTCCCGGTTGTCGTAGCCTCACCCTCTCAATATAAACACCAAACTTGAAAAAATTGTAAGTAAGCTTTTGAAGTAACCAAACCAACCAGGGTCAGATCTTTGCATGAAATCGAAATCATGTTTAATGTCTAAACAAAATCCACGTCTTGTTGTAGCGATAGGTTTGGTATGTCGTACGAGCTCTCAAAGTGGGATTACGGCCACTACGCACCGAGCATGTCCGCAATACTATTTACTTTATTAACGATATGTACCGATCTATACTTCCACTTCTTAGAAAGGGACGATAGCCTACTGTGTGATTCTTTGAAATAACCGGCTTGTCCTGCCTTATTTTTGTACCCGTATGAATGGAGTGTAATTTGTGTACGGAGTATAACTTGTGTTTCCCTTATTTTGTGCACATCAGACGGGATCAGACCGGGACTCGAGCTCGAGATCCCAACGGGCAAAGTAAGTTCAGGCCATAAGAAGCCAAGACGCGACTAACGGCGAATCCAAACACGAGGTTACCAAATCTGAGGCCGCCATTCAAGTGCTGACCTCCACCTCTAGCTACACCTCGGAGTTCGATTCCGTGCATACGCCCAAGTCCCATATTTTCCTAGGGACCTTCCGGGACCGTCAAATCACGAGTCCGGGTCCGTTTACCTAAAATGTTGACCGAAGACAACTTAAATTCATTTTAAAAGCAAAATTTATTATTTTTCACAGATTTTCACATAATGGCTTTTCGGATACACGCCCGGACTGCACACGCAAATCGAGGTGAGATAAAAAGGAGATTTTAAGGCCTCGGAACACAGAGTTTATTTCTAAAATAAGTGATGACATTTTGGGTCATCACACCCCACCAGCGGTGAAAAGACTGCTCGAAGCACGGTTGACGAACACGCTGACCAGCATCCTTGACAAACCCGCCCAAAGGGCGAACAGAGAGAACGCAAAGGCTTGCATCGCACCAATGGTAGACGAGTATTACGGCCCTCCTCCCGCTACAAGTATCACTCACAACGTTAATAGTGCAGGTGACGACACCCTCACAACTATTTTGAGGAAAATGGAGGAGATGAAAAACGAAAACAAAATGCTCCGAGACCAAATAAAAGAGCACCCAAGAAAGGGTAGACAAAATACCAGGTGCCCAAAACTCTTACCAAAAAGGGACGTCGCTCGGTTCATTGAGCAGCCGTACAGTGATGAAGCTGCACCGCACACCATACCTAAAACCTTAAAAATGCCGCCATACTTGAAAATATACGACAGAACAACGGACCCTAAGGATCATGTGACTCACTATGTCACTGCAGCAAAAGGCAACGACCTCGCCAAAGAGAAAGTGTCTTCTATACTATTGGAAAAGTTTGGTGAAACCCTCACCGGGGGGAGCACTAACTTGGTTTTTGCAGTTTCCTGCGCGCTCCATCGAGACATTCGAGGAAATGGCCGACAAGTTTGTAACTGCTCACACCGGAGCTAAGAAAGCAGAGGCAAGAGTGAAAGACATATTTGCCATTAAACAGTCACCCGGTGAAGGTCTAAGAGACCTCCTCGCTCGATTCAACCGTGTGAGGATGACCTTACCAAATATATCAGAAGGAATGGCAGTAGCAGCTTTCCACAATAGGTTAAACAGGAGCGGTTCCAGGGCGACCAGAAAGTTGTTAAGCCAACTCTTGAAGTATCCCCCGACCACTTGGGACGAGATACACAACGCCTACTGCGCCGAAGTAAGAGCTGAAGAAGGCAACCTCAATGGGCCAACTCAACGGTTGACCTTAGTACAAATGAAATCCAGGAAAGACCGGAGGAACGACAATAAAAAAGACCTTGCAGGTCCGCAGCCCAACCGTGAAAGAACTCAACTATATGTTATATCCGCCATCATACCGCCTCCCCGTCAAGGCGACGACCCGTCTAGGTCGCAAACAGGGACTCACCAAAGCGATAGAAGTATGCCTCCCTTACTATCCAATATCTGTGTTTCTACCTCAGAAATAGTCTACACCCTGGAGAAGCTCGGGCCGAAAGTGAAGTGGCCACAGAATATGAGGACCGACCCAAACGCTAGAATGTCAAACGCCCTCTGCGATTCCACCAGGAACGGGGTCATAAAACCGAGGATTGCATCACTCTAAGGCAAGAGGTCGTGAATATGCTCCACCAAGGACACCTAAAAAGAACTATTAAGCGACCAAGGAAGGGCGAACTTTGCTCGAGGACGCGAACAACATCAAGGTCCACCAAAACCGTCTTACCCTGCTCGAACCATCCAAATAATCATCGGAGGGGGAGACAATGCGTCAATCAACAACGTAAAATTCACGACCACCCACAAGATGAAAAGGTAAATCACTCAAGAACGGTATGACGAACTCGAAGAAAGTATCATCTTCGATAAGTCAGATACCCACGGTTTGGTTTTCACTATGACGCTCTTGTTATTACCTTACAAATCTTAGATACGGATGTGAAGCGTATTATGGTTGATGATGGAAGCAGAACGTGCATTATCCACCCTCAAGTGCTTGCTCAAATAAAACTCGAGGATAACATAGCGCCATGCTGCATCACACTAACGAGTTTTAATAATGCAATTGAACGGACGTCTGGAGAAATCACACTACCTGTCCTAGCCGGCGGCATCACTTTGGAGACCATGTTCCACATCATGGATCAGGATACGACATACAACATCATCATAGGTCGGCCTTGGATACACG
Organism: Nicotiana attenuata; assembly: GCF_001879085.1. Taxonomy (NCBI): domain Eukaryota; kingdom Viridiplantae; phylum Streptophyta; class Magnoliopsida; order Solanales; family Solanaceae; genus Nicotiana; species Nicotiana attenuata. The sequence goes on from NW_017670542.1 coordinate 187,707, forward strand.
CCATTAAGACCATCCCCTCCAGCTTATACCAAGTCATCAAATTTCCCATACCTTGGGGAGTGCTCAACATCTGAGGAGAGCAACACACTTCCCAAGGATGCTATCACAATGCCCAGGATTGCGCATACACCCAACAAATAAGGGCAAAGCCAAGGAATCATAGCAATTAACTCGGTTAAGGTTGAGTAGTGATGAAGGGAAGGACGTCATCAGAGACCCTGAAATCATTGAGGCTACGGGATCAACCGTAGAAGATATCGATCCATCCAACTCGACAAAGACGACCATAGCAAGAAGGCCTACATCGGCCACAAACTTCAGGAATAGGGTAAATTTCATCAATTTTTGGCTAACAACACAGACTTGTTTGCCTTCTCCCATGCAGATATGCCAGGCATCCCGAAAGAGATAGCAACACACAGGTTAAACGTCGACCCGTTTTACCCCTAGTAAGACAAGTTAGGCGAAAATTCAATTCTGTAATAAATGATGCAATCTGCGAGGAGGTTGAAAAGCTGCTGGAAAATGGCTCCATCAGAGAGTCGAAGTACCCCCAATGGGTTGCTAACATAGTCATGGTGAAAAAGAAGAACGGAAAATGGCGGATGTGCATGGACTTCACAGATCTGAACAAAGCATGCCCGAAAGTCTCATTGCCACTGCCCCATATCGACCAGCTCATTGATGCGCAGGCCGGGCACGGGTTATTAAGCTTATTAGATGCCTACTCAAGCTACAACCAGTTCCTCATGGAAGAGGAAGACCAAGAAAAGACCACATTCATCACCCACCAGGGGACGTACTATTACAGGGTGATGCCTTTCGGACTAAAAATGTAGGGGCGGCGTATCAAAGGTTGGTGACAAAGATGTTCAAAGACCAACTCAGCAAAACCATGAAGGTCTACATCGACGATATGTTGGTCAAGTCAAAAAGGAGAGAGGATCACATCGACCATCTGAAAGAAGCCTTCGACATAATTAGGCGATATAGAATGAAATTGAACCCCGAAAAGTGCGCCTTCAGCGTAACCTCAGGAAAGTTCCTCGATTTCCTAGTATCACAGCGAGGCATTGAGGTAAACCCCGATCAAATCAAAGCTATAGAGGGAATACCAGAGAACATAACCAGTAAGAAACAGGTTCAGAGACTGACCGACCGAATAGCAACCCTGTCGAGATTCATCTCACGGTCCTCCGACCTAATGCCATAAGTGTTTTAGTGTACTCAAGAAAGACAACGACCTCTAATGGAGCTCTAAGTGTGTCAATACCCTGAAAGAGCTAAAGGCATACTTATCTTCACCCCCACTACTATCTAAAGTGGAACCCGGAGAACGCCTCCTCGTTTACCTGGTTGTGTTTGACGTGGCAGTGAGTGCGGTCTTAGTCCGAGAAAACAAAGGTACGCAATCTCCCATCTACTACATTAGTAAAACTTTAGTCGACGCCGAGACGAGGTATCCACACCTCAAAAAGTTGGCCCTGGCTTTGGTCATAGCTTCACAAAAGCTTAGACCCTACTTCCAGTGCCACCCTATTTCGGTAGTCACAACTTTTACCCTGAGGAGTATTTTGCATAAACCCGAGTTGTCGGGTAGATTGGCCAAATGGGCCATAGAACTAAGTGAGCATGATATAACATATCAACCACGAACAGAGATAAAGTCACAAATGCTTGCCGATTTTGTCACCGACTTGAGCACCGAAATAATGCCTAAAGTCAAAAAAGAAGCCACCCATACTTCCCCTCAAATACAGGACTATGGGTTTTGTATACCTTGGCGCTTCTAATGCATCGAGGTCTGTAATGGGACTCGTGCTCGAGGTCCCGACAGGCGAAGTAATTCGCCATTCCATAAGATGCCCAAATATGACTAACAATGAGGCCGGGCATGAGGCCGTAATTGCAGGACTAAGTTTAGCACTCAAATACGGAGCGAAGCGGGTCATCCTACACTGTGACTATCAGCTCGTCGTCAATCAAGTCACAGGGACTTTCCAAATCAAAGAGCAAACACTACAAAATTATCAAGCCAAGAGCTGCAAACTGTTACCCGAATTCGATGAATGCCAGCTCGACCCAATCCCTCGAGCGCAGAATATCAAAGCGGATGGCCTCACCAAACTAGCAGCAGCCAATAAAAGCATAACCAGAGAAGCAAACATGGTCACTCTCCTCCACTCATCGATCGACCAAATCGAGGTAAGAACTATAAACCTAACTTGGGTCTAGCGCAATCCTATTGTTACATGCTTGCAGGATGGCGTGCTCCCAGATGATAAAAAAGAAGTTAAAAAGCTTCGAATGTAAGCGGCCAGGTACAGTTTCATAAACAATGACCTGTATAAAAGAACGTATAGCGCCCCCTAGAAAAATGTTTAGGTCCAAACCAGACACGACGTGTTGTAGAAGAAGTCCACGAAGGTCACTGCGAAGCTCACTCCGGCAATCGAGCTCCGGTCAGATGCCTCATACGAGCAGGATACTATTGGCCCATCATGGAAAAAAAGGCCGCCGACTTCGTACAAAAATGCGAACAATGCCAAAAATACGCCCCCATGATCCACCAAGCGGGCGAACACCTCATCTTTGTCATCTCACTTTGGCCTTTCATCAAATGGGGGATGGACATCATCGGCCCCCTCCCAGCAGGACGAGGTAATGTACGATTCCTTTTAGTTTTAACTAACTATTTTCCCAAGTGGGTAGAAGCAGGTGCATTCGCCCAGATATGCAAGCAAGAAGCGATCGCCTTCATATGGAAGAACATTGTGTGCCGCTTCGACCTTCCCAAGGAAATCAGTTATGACAACGAGCCTCAATTCAGCAGAAAAAAGATCGCTGAGTTCTTCGAGAAATGGCATATCAAAAGAATATATCCACTCCATACATCTCGCGGGAAATGGACAAGCGGAATCCTCTAACAAATCAATACTGAATATCATGAAGAAAAACTCGAGAACACCAAGGGACTACGGCCAGAAATACTGCCAGAAGTGCTATGGGCATACCGCTCAACGCCGACAACAAGCACATGAGAGACGCCTTACTCACTAGTCTATGGGACTCATGAAGTAATACCAGTCGAGGTCGGAGAACCAAGTTTAAGATACTCCCACGAGAGCGGGCCGAGGAACGACGAAAGCAGAAGGCAAGACCTCGATGAAGCTGAAGAACGAAGAGAAATGGCCTATATAAGGATGGTCGCTTAGAAACAATAGGCAGAGCGCTACTTCAACAAAAAAGCCAAGGCCAGACCACTCAAAGTCGGGGACTACGTACTCAATGCCAAAACATAGACAAACAAGGACCCACGAGAAGGAAAGTTGGGAAAAAATTGGGACGGCCCATACAAAATCACAGTAACAGCAAACAAAGGGTCATTTCAACTGGAAACGATGGAAGGAAAACTACTACCAAACAACTGGAACATCGCCCACCTCAAGTACTTCAACTTCTAAGGAAAAATGTTCTCCGAGCCGCACTCTTTTTCCCTCACCTGAGTTTTGTCGCAATTGGGTTTTCTCGGGGAGGTTTTAACGAGGCAACGAGGAGGGCATTTCGAAGTTAAGCACGAGCCGGTCAGTTCATTGCCCGACCTCTCGAACACCTCTCCAGGTCGACCAATGAAGGGACTAGATAGACTGGGACTGGAATATCAGCCCAAAAAACATGTACAACTTCTCCAATATATATGTAAGCAAAGCGTACAGGCACATTCAACCTCGTTCGAATTAATCAAGAGTAATATTCGACCTAGCTAGAATTTAATTCACACTCGACCTTGTTCGAATTAATTAAGAGTAACATTCGACCTCGCTCGAATTTAACTCTCATTCAACCTTGTTCGAATTAATTAAGAATAACATTTGACCTAGCTCGGCCTCGTTCGAATTAATTAAGAGTAACATTCGATCTTGCTCGAATTTAACTCACATTTGACCTCGTTCGAATTAATTAAGAGTTTGACCTAGCTCGAATGTAATTCACATTCGACCTCGTTCGAATTAATTAAGAGTAACATTTGACCTCACTCGATTTAACTCATATTCGACCTCGTTCGAACTAACTAAGAGTAGCAATTGACCTCGCTCGAATTCAGCTCACATTCGACCTCGTTCGAATAAATTAGGAGCGGCATTCAACCTCTCTTGAATCGACTCACTTTCGACCTCATTCGAATTAACTAACATTCGACCTAGCTCGAATTTAATTCATATTCGACCTCGTTCGAATTAATTAATGTAACATTCGACTTCGCTCGAATTAATTAAAGCTACACTCGACCATGTTCGAGTCAACATCTGCCAACATGGACACAAATAAATCTAAAGTTTGTCTAATCAAGGAAACCAAACGAGAAAAATATCCAAGAGAAAACAGAGGAGATTCAGGAACAAACAACAAAATTAGCATTCCAACTCAAAAAGATATCTTTACAAGGGCTGGATGGACGCCCACAAAAGTAAAAATAAACAATTACAAAAAAAAGAGCATATCTACTCAGTAGCGTCGTCCCCATCGTCATCAGAGTATTCGTTCTCATACCAGGAACCTGGCTCAAGCTCGTCCAAGTCATCTTCACCATCACCAGCCCCCAGCGTAGCAGGATCGTAACAACATGCGACCCGAGCTGCGCGCGCCTTAGCACGAGCATCCTCAAACTCAACCTCAATAACTCTCCTTGTCGTCATCAAGTCCCTGAATATGTCTAGCTGGGCCTCAACATGGATCCACTTCTCGTACAAATCCCGTGAAACATCGGGATAAATGGAAGTGTGAGAGGAAGACAGTTGAGCCAACAACTGTGCCTTCTCGACCTCAAGAAGGGCGATCAGGTCATTAAGGTTCGAAACCTCTTTCTCAAGTCCACCAATTCGCTCATCAAGCCTTGCTTCCCTAAGCACGGCCATCTCCGCATCACTCGCCCGCTCATACCAGAGGACACGGATGACATCTTCTAACGCCTCCACTTTTGCCAAAGCTGCTACCCTGGCCTCCTCGGCCTTCTCCAACCCTGGCGCTTTTTCGATCAACTCATCACTTAAGTTGTAGCTCTGATCGAACTCTGTTCTAGTTTGGCCTGCAGGGTTTCCACTTGAGCTTGAAGGTCGACACACTCAGCTACGACCCCCTTCTCACTTTGAGATCGTCCTCTTTGACTCTAAGTGCTCCCTCGAGCTCACTGCATTTGTCGATGACTCTCACAAGTTCATTGTCTTTCTGCTTCAGCTCATCCCTAAGGGCCTGGAAGTTGTCGTCCGCACCAAATCAGTTGCATATCTCACAGTACTTGGCGCGGTACTAAGGATATTTTGCCTCCATTTTATTGAAAATAGCCCTCCGCTTCTCTTCTGGGCGGGCACTCTCAATCTACAAACTAATGGTCTAATGAAAAAGAGAGCAGAAGAAGTCAGTCTAAAAAAAGAAGGAAGGAGAACGTAAGGTACAGGGACTAGAAAGATCAAAAACTTACCCTTAAGGCCATTCCGACTATGCCAACGACAGAGCGACATCGTCAAACGTCTGCAAAGTCCTGCCCTCAACATTAGAGCAGAGAGGACCTAAAGAGGGAACCACGTTCTTTGTCTTCACCAGTAAGTCACGGTCCAGGGGGACGACTATGGTATGAGTGGTTCCCTCTAGCCTTACCTCTACCCGAGTAAACCCTCGGTGAACATCCGTACCTCTTCAGGGTCGATGTTAGAGACGATCCCATAGCCGTCCACGGCCACACTCTTCCCTCTCTCCTCAGTTGATGAAGGAACGTCAACCTGTCCTGAAGGTGACAGATAACTCCTCGGCATGGCCTCCACCGCCTCTGGTCTCCCCCTTCTACGATAATGACTTTGGGCAAAGGAGCTTCTTCCGCAACCTCCTAGGCGGTGAAGCTACAGTAACCAAATCCAATTCGCTCCAATGCAGCCGTGGCCGGCTTAGTGTCTCCCCTTGTCAATTACTCGACTTTAATTTCCTCGTTGCCGACTTCCACCCTCCTCCTTTTAAGTGGAACCAGTCCCTCCTCACTCGGAGATGACTCGTCTACCAAGTGCAACACAGGAGAAGCTGGAGTCTCCGCTGATGGGACCGCCGCCCGTCTACTAGGTCTGCACAGTGCCGAGGTCTGAGAAGAAGTAGCCGGCTGAATGGGCTTGTCTACAATCGCAGCAAGTTGAGACTCCGTCCTGGCACTTGGTTGGCGAAAAGCGGGGGTAGGAGCTTTCACTCTTCTCGAAGCTCTCCGACCTGACAGTAAAAGCAGAAGTTAAACCGACCTCGTTACAGAAGAGAAGAGAAGGAAAAGAAAACATGAAGGCCAAAACAGTAGTTCAAAATAAATGACTTGCCGATCACAGAAGGTTTGCGGCCGAACTTCTTATAGAATGACTACCATTTACGGATCCCTACAGTATGGGGCAAGACTTGACTTATCGAGTCACGGATGTCATGAACCAACGAAGGAGACTCTTTCTCGGCTACACAAAAGAAGAAGAGGAGCGATTAAGTCACCACCGAGATAAATAGAACAAACAATCAGCAAAAATACTTACGGGCAAAGTTCCATGCTTCAGGGAAGTGCTTGGTCTTAATGTAGAAAAAGTTGAACCAAAGTCGACGATTGGCCTTATTGTCCATCTTCACCACCAACCCTTTGCTCCCACGATGGCGAAGATGTAACACCGTGCCTTTAAGGAAGCTTGGTGCAAAGAGGTGCAGCGGGTGGCGAATGGAAATCCCGCTGTTGGCCAGTTCCGCGTACTTTATCAGCATAAGGAAAAGTTTGTAAATATAGGGGGGAGCTGAGCCGGCCAGATGCCGTAGTAGCGGCAGAATTCCTACGCCAATGGAGAAAGAGGAAGAGAATAGCCCACTTGGAACGGATACGCGTAGAATGCACAATATCCAGGGCGATGAACATGTATCACGTCGCTACCAGCCGGGATTAGGTCGATATGGGCCGGGATGTTGTACTTGGCCCTAAGCTCAGTGAGGGCGGCCGCGTCCATTTCAGACTCCACAAGTTCAGGCTCGTCCACAGGCTGTTTTGAGAAATCTGACCTAGCCTTGTCATTTCGAGGAATTATTTCCTCTATGGTGGGAAAGCTTTCGTCCTCAACGGCAGCGGCAACCTCATCGTCGTGAGGAGGCATTCTCACTACCAGCGGGATTGGGTCAGAAGCCTCACTAGAGCCAGAAGGTACGTTGATCATTTTTAGTTACTTGTGAATGCAGAAGAAACAAACTCAAAAGAGGTAGAAGTAGCAGAAACCGCTCAAATAAAAAAGGAGAACAAAGGTGCGAAAATGAAAGCAACGGGAGTGAGAATATAAGAAGAAGAAGGGAGGGAAATATGAAGGCTCAAACGCTAGAAAACATAAAAGGATCATACAAGGGGTTCCCAATCCCTATTTATAGAGAACACAAATACCCCAACCAAGAAAATCAACCACCGATACACAAAGAGCGAAACAACAGAGGCACGGGAAGCGATGCACCGCATCGGGGAGATGCGTAATAATGACGCATGATGCTGTGTAAGTTATGGCCTGTAAAGCACCATGTTACCATCTCGAACGTGATCTTTACTACTTGACCTGCACACCTGAATTTCTCGACTACGATTAATGAAGTCCGCTCACCGAGATCGATAAAAAGACAACCTCGATAAGCGGAGGGACTAACTGTATGGGTCAAAATCCGACCGAGGAAATTCAGCATGAAGAGGTGATTATCGTAAGTAATTTGTAACTTATCGTGGTCAATTTGGACGACGTCGGCTAGTGCTCAATGGAACGAGTCGCCAAGCGATCAACCACGGCCGAGGTCGAGTAAAGCAGATAGTAGTAACGGCTAGTTCGTATTGGGATCTTCAGAGGGAATATTCTATTGAATATTCGCTCTGTTTGTACTTTTAGGGTTGTATGAGAATATCTCATATAAATAGAATGAGAGATAGGGAAAAAGGCATGTAATATTCTAGGTGATAAGGTCTCTTTTCAACAGCAAGCTCTTGAGATAAATACAAAGAACACCTTTCTAAAGAGATTCATCGTTTTGGATTATTCTTTGTCATTTCCACCATATCCGAGGAAGTGTCCGCTATTCTCGAATATTCCTGTCATTCATCATTGTCAGAGGAAGGAGTCATCCACCCCATTCAATATTGGGTGAATCTTCCTCTTTATTTACATTGGGTACCATTTATTGCTATTTAATATCTGATTTTTCTAACACATTCTTGCATTTGATGCATTTAATATTTAGTACATTGAATCTGCCTCGCCACTATCTGCTTCATCTACAAAATTGACCTAAGACCTGAAGTTATTAGCTTTAACTAGGATTAACCTCTTTAATATTGATTACTCTGTTTAACCGAAGATCCTCATTCTTTGGTCAAACAATGTGATTGCATAATTAAATTCAATGGAGAAAAAATACACAAAGATTAATTTTTTATTTATTTATACTACTAGTATAAGACTATAAGTATTCAGACAGTTCAGAAAAGAAAATAGAAAGAATACTAATAAATAAGACAGAGAGAATTACTTTACATTATTTTCATTAATATGAAGCCAAATTAATTACTGCTTTTACATCTTACTATTTCACGTACATTTAATTCGATATTTCCCTCTTAAAATCTAGCACATGAATCACACTAAAATCAAGTTATCAAAATTGAAAAATTGACCGTCTTTTTCTAAAACATCGATTTTGTCCTGTAGTTTATGTTGGAGAGAATATTCATGATTCTGTGACAACAAAGAAAATGCATCTGAAAAGTCTGCCTTATGGGATTAATAATGGAACCAATGAAAATCATTATCCTTCTACCTAGTTTGGTGCCACATTTCGTTATCCAAGAGGGACAAAGATACCAAGCTAAAATATCACGTATAGTTTAATTGCAATGCTAAGCTTTTTCTATCACTTTAATGGTTGTTTGTCAATGTTGACTAGTTGACAAAAGCATTCTACTCAAGCGTCACAGCTTACGTACTTTTACTTGGCCTTTTACTCGCATTCGATTTTTACACTTTTTCAATAAACATATAATATATATTTTTAAATATAATCTATTCCGTAATTGGGCAACTAGAAGAAAAAAAGAGAAAAAATAAAAAATAAGAAAATCTGATAATTGAAAAATAATCACTGTTTCAAAAGTAATCGAAATTTAGCCACTTTTTCATGTAATCTGAACAAAAATACTCTTAAGAATTCGGAAATATTCCAGCATAATATGCTGGAGTTCGAATATTTTACATATGAGCTTCCAGCATAATGTGTTGGATTATTATAATTTGCTAGAGTTCCAACATAATATGCGGAAAGTTTATATGTAGGAGCTCCATAATCCCGCATGTTATGCTGGAACTCTCCGTGTGCTGGAGTTCCAACATAATATGTTGGAAGTTTATACGCATGCGCTCCATAATCCAGCATATTATGCTGGAACGTTCTGGTATTTCAGCAAAACAGTGGCTATTTTTCAATGACTTTGCAAACACCGTCTATTTTTTAATTATTAGTCTGAAAACTGACTAACCCGTGCTATTTTCACCAAAAAGAGGGGCGATGTGTATAAGGCCCTGGAAGAAATTTATTGCTCTATGACTAACCGGCAATTACAAGCAATTCAAACTTCATGTAGGCGAGTGTATGAGTCTAAATTTGATCCACCACGACCCATGGCACGCACGACAAACGTATGAAGCATCCATGGGTCTACGTCTGGCCGGGTACGGCCGCAACAAGGAACGGTAGGCAGCGCCAGCAATAGCGTCAGTACATTAATAGACGTAGGGAATATTCTTCGAATGTTCCTTAAGGTGGTCGTGCCGGTGATTGGGAGAATCCTTAGTATATAAGGGGAATGGATGCCTTGTGAAAGGGGGGTTTTTCTTTGGGGAGTAACAGAGAAAAGATAACATTAATCTTGTAAGAGTAATATTATTTGATTCTCTTCTTTCGATCATTAATATACTTTCATTGCTATCCTCCTAGAGTTCATTATATTCAGCTACGATTTACCCCTTCATCTTTAATTGATTTGTCCAAAGAGTTCAAAATTTTTTGAGTCAAACAATTTGGCGCCGTCTGTGGGGATTTCGATAGCTGAAATCATAGTTCTCATCTAGGCTCTGGAAAGGGACGATCACTGTTCCTCACACACCATAAAAACTAACAATGGCGGAGAAAGAAGCGAGGCAAAAGATGATAGCAGACGTCTCAAACAACCTCCTGAACTCCCTCAACGAAGCCGGCAGAGAGGGTGCCAAGAATACAACGCCCGGGAATACACCGGAGGAAGGAATCTTACCCTGTCAACACGGAGATCTAACGGTCTCACGCGAAAGAGAACTTCCACGTCTACAGTGAAAGAAGCGCCACCGGCAGTCAAAAAGCTGCTAGAGGAATGGTTGACGAGCGCTCTGAACAACATACTCGAAAAATCCCCTCAAGGAAACGTCGAAGAGTTACCAACTGCAGAACTCGCAGTCAATACCAACGAGCCAAGTATCGCACAAACGGGCAACACTCACCCCTCCACTATTACAGGTGACGGTGCACTCATGGCCATCTTAAAGAAATGGAAAACGAAAATAAAACACTCCGCGATCAAATGAAGGAGCACCAGGGAAGAGTAGACAAAATACCTGGCACCCCCAAGCTACTGCTAAAATGCGATGTGGGCCGATTCTTTGAACAACCATATAGCGATGGAGCCGCTCCTCATCCCATTCTGAAAACCTTTAAGATGCCACCATATTTGAAAATATACGACGGAACTACGGACCCCGGGGATCATCTGATCCATTATGTCACTGCGGTAAAAGGCAACGATCTGTCAAAAGAACTAGTACCTTCCGTGCTGCTAAAAATGTTTGGAGAAACTCTGACGGGAGGAGCCTTGACATGGTATTCACAGCTACCGGCACGGTCGATATCAACGTTTGAGGAAATGGCGGATAAATTCGGTACCGCTCATGCAGGAGCGAAGAAAGCTGAAGTCAGGGTCAACGATATTTTCGCCATCAGGCAAACAGCAGGTGAGAGACTTCGGGACTTCCTCGCCCGATTCAACAGGGTAAGAATGAGCCTACCGAACGTGTCCAAAGGAATGGCGGTAGCAACCTTTTAGAATGGGTTAAACAGGAACGGATCCAAAGCGACCAAAAAGTTGCTCAGCAGGCTCATGAAGTACCCCCCCCACCACATAGGAAGAGATTCACAACACCTATTGCGCCGAGGTGAGGGCAGACGAGGACGATCTGAATGGCCGATTCAGCGACTAACGTTAGTACAAACCAAGGCGAGGAGAGATCGACGTAACGAGGGGCGAAGGGATCAACCCACACGTTTCAATCGAGAAAGGCATCAGCCCTATGTCAGAACAGCTAACCCGGCCCCTCCAAGACATACAGATGCTGTGCCACGACACAACACGTCCCTTCGAAGCGAAAGAGGTATGCCCCCGTTATTATCCGCTCATAACTTTTGTGTTTCTCCTTCAAAGATAGTGTACGCATTGGAAAAGCTGGGCACGAAGGTGCAATGGCCGCAAAAATTGAAATCGGACCCAAACACCAGGAGGTCGAATGTCCTCTACGAATTCCACCAGGAAAGAGGACATAAAACCGAAGACTGCATAGGTCTGCATCAGGAAGTAGTCAGGATGCTGAACCAGGGGTACCTGAAAGAGCTGCTCAGCGACAAAGGAAGAGCCAACTTCGCTAGGGGGCGAGACCCGTCTCAAGGACCTCCAAAACCACCGTCGCCAGCACGCACCATACAGATGATCATTGGCGGTGGCGACGACACAGTAATCAACCACGTAAAGTTCACCACCATGCATAAACTCAAACGGACGGTCGCCCACGAACGATATGATGACCTCGAAGATAGTATCATCTTCGATAAGTCAGATGCCGGCGGTTTGTCTTTCCCTCACTATGATGCTTTGGTTATAACTTTATGCATCGCTGATACAGATGTAAAAAGAATCATGGTAGACGACGGAAGCAGCGCGTGTATTGTTCACCCAAGAGTTCTCATGCAAATGAGGCTCGAGGATAAAATAATACCACGCTGCATAACACTAACGGGTTTTAATAATGCAGTGGAACGGACATCCGGAGAAATAGTGCTGCCTGTCCTAGCAGGGGGAGTCACGTTGGAAACCACATTCCATGTCATGAACCAGGAAACAGCTTATAATGCCATCATAGGACGACCATGGATACACGCCATGCGAGCCGTCCCCTCAAGTTTCTATCAGGTGATTAAATTTCCCACCCCATGGGGAATATTCGGCATTCGGGGCGTGCCACGCACTGCCCAAGAGTGCTATCGAATTGCCCAAGATTGCACACACACCAAACAGTTGAAGGGCGCAAGTGCGGAAGCATAGCAATCAATCGTGTCGGGGATCAAGCCCGACCCACCAACAGAGGCCATCGAAGACCCAGACATCGTAGAAGCCTGCAAGGCAACTATAGAAGACCTCGACCCAGTCCGACTGGATGACGCCGACAACACAAAAAGGGCTTACATAGGACATGACCTCTCGGAGCCAGGTAAGTATCGTGAATTCTTAACTAACAATGCCGATTTGTTTGCCTTCTCCCACTCAGATATGCCCGGAATCCCAAAGGATATCACCATGCACAGACTAAACGTCGACCCACTCTACCCGTCGGTACGACAAATAAGGAGAAAGTTCAACGCTGCAATCAATTAGGCTGTCAGCGAAGAGGTAGATAAATTACTTGCAAACGGTTCCATCAGAGAATCAAAGTACCCCAATGGGTCGCCAACGTAGTCATGGTGAAGAAGAAGAACGGGAAGTGGCGAATGTGCGTAGACTTCACCGACCTAAACAAAGCATGCCCAAAGAATTCCTTCCCTTTGCCCCACATCGACCAACTAATTGACGCAACAGCAGGACATGAATTGCTAAGTTTCTTGGACGCCTACTCCGGCTATAATCAATTTTTGATGGCTGAAGAAGGCCTAGAAAAGACGACCTTTATCACTCACCAAGGAACATATTGCTATAAAGTGATGACGTTCGGACTCAAGAAAGCGGGTGCCACGTACCAAAGGCTAGTTACCAAGATGTTCAAAGAGCAGCTTGGCAAAACCATGGAAGTTTATATCGATTATATGTTGGTAAAGTCAACGAAGAAAGAGGACCACATCAGCCATCTGAGAGAAGCCTTCGGGATATTGAGACAGTACGAGATGAAGCTAAATCTCGAGAAGTGCGCCTTCGGCGTAACCTCGGGGAAATTCCTCGGCTTCCTCGTTTCACAACGGGGAATTGAAGTCAACCCGGACCAGATAAAAGCCATCGACGCAATACCAGAGGTACTGACCAGCAAGAAACAGGTACAAAAGCTAACCGGGCGAATAGCCGCCTTGTCAAGGTTCATTTCACGATCCTCGGATAGGTGCCACAAGTTCTTCAACGTGCTGAGAAAAGACCACGGGTTGCAATGGAATGAGGATTCCATTGATGCCCTAAGGAAGTTAAAGGCGTATCTGTCCTCACTGCCACTGCTCGTCAAAGCGGACCCAGGTGAGTGTTTGCTTGTGTATTTGGTAGTATCCGAGGTCGCAGTCAGCGCGATACTAGTCCGTGAAAACCAAGGTACGCAATCTCCTATTTACTATATCAGCAAAACTTTAATAGATGCCGAGACAAGGTACCCTCCTCACCTTGAAAAGCTAGCTCTGGCACTGGTCGTGGCTTCACGTAAGCTTAGACCGTATTTTCAATGTCACCCCATCAAGGTAGTAACAACCTTCCCCCTGAGAGGTATCCTGCACAAACCTGAGCTCTCAGGCAGACTCGCCAAATGGGCCATAGAATTAAGCGAGCACGACATAACATACCAACCGCGAACTGCCATCAAGTCGCAGGTGCTCGCGGATTTCGTCGCTGACTTCAGCGCGGAAATATTGCCCGAGGCGAAACAAGAAGCGCTTTGCGCTTCCACACATACCGATCTCTGGATCCTCTACACCGATGACGCCTCGAACGTCTCGGGATCGGGACTAGGACTCGTCCTCGAAGTCCCTACAGGCGAAATAATTTGTCAGTCCATACAATGCCCCGAGATGACTAACAACGAGGCCGAGTACGAAGCTGTGGTTGCATGTTTGAAGTTGGCCCTCAAATACGGCGCCCGACGACTCATCCTCCACTGCGACTCTCAACTCGTCGTGAATCAAGTTACCGGGACTTTCCAAATCAAAGAGCGGAGACTACAAAAGTATCAATCGGAAATACACAAACTAATGCCGGAGTTCGACGAATGTCGCCTCGAGCAAATTCCTAGGGCACAGAACATTGAAGTGGACGGCCTCGCCAAATTAGCCGCGGCCACCAAGAACCTCAGCAAAGAAAATGTGGTCACCCTCCTTCACTCGGCCATAGACCACGTCGAGGTACTTTCTATGAAGCTAACTTGGGACTGGCGTAACCGCTTTGTAGCCTGTTTACAGGATGGAATACTACCGCAAGACAAGAAAGAAGCCAAAAAACTCAGGATGCAGGCAGTCTGGTACAACCTAATAAATTATGACCTCTACAAGAGAACATTCAGCGCCCCCCTAGCCAAATGCCTCGTACCATATCAGACAAGGCAAGTACTGGAAGAAGTACACGAGGGTCACTGTGGTGCCCACACGGGAAACCGCACCCTCGTTCGATGCCTCATCCGTGCCGGCTACTACTGGCCTACCATGAAAAAAGAAGCCGCAGATTATGTCCGAAGATGCGAACAATGCCAAAAATACGCCCCTATGATACATCAAGCAGGAGAATGCCTTCATTCCGTTACCTCGCCATGGCCCTTCATAAAATGGGGAATGGATATAGTCGGTCCTCTGCCAGCAGGACGAGGAAAGGTACTCTTTCTTTTGGTTTTAACTGACTATTTCTCTAAATGGGTGGAAGCAGGTGCATATGCTTAGATACGCGAGCAGGAAGTCATCGCCTTTATATGGAAAAATATTATATGCCTCTTCGGCATCCCCAAGGAAATCAGCTGCGACAACGGACCTCAGTTCGTTGGAAAAAAGACAACTGAGTTCTTCGAAAAATGGCACATCAAACGGATACTTTCCACACCATACCATCCCGCCGCCAACGGCCATGCCGAGTCCTCCAACAAAGTAATACTGAACATACTGAAAAAGAATCTCGAGGAATCTAAAGGACTATGGCCCGAGCTACTACCTGAAGTATTGTGGGCATACCGAACCACGCCGAAATCCAACACAGGAGAAACGCCATACTCATTGGTCTACGGGACCGACACAGTCATACCCGTCAAAGTCGGAGAACCCAGCCCGAGGTACTCCAACATGAGCGGGGAAGATAACGACGAAAGTAGGCTACAGGACTTAGATGAAGCCGAAGAACGAAGAGACATGGCCCACGTAAGAATGGTAGCCCAGAAGCAGCAAATAGAAAAGTACTACAACAAGAAATCCAATATACGACCACTCAAAGTTGGCGACTACGTGCTCAAGGCCAAAACACAGGCATCAAAAGATCCAAATAAAGGAAAACTAGGAACAAACTGGGATGAACCGTATAAAATCATAGCAGCAGCAAACAAAGGAGCATTCCAACTAGAAACTATGGAGGGGAAACTGCTTCAAAACAACTGGAACGTCGCCCACCTCAAATACTTTCACTTCTGAAAGGCGTCACCTAAGCCGTACTCTTTTTCCCTAGAAACTATGGAGGGGAAACTGCTCCAAAACAACTGGAACGTCGCCCACCTCAAATACTTTCACTTCTGAAAGGCGTCACCTAAGTCGTACTCTTTTTCCCTCACCCGGGTTTTGTCCCAATCGGGTTTTCCCGGGAAGTTTTTTAACAAGGTGGCGAAGGGGACGCCCCGCAGGCCGGGATGATATTCATCACCTCGGCCTGGTGATACGATCTCCGAGTCGAAGTAGTTAAGGGACTACAGAGATGACCTAACCTCCATTGTATGAACGGGATCTGATCTCCATTTTATGAAGATAATCTAATCTCCATTATATGAACGGGATCTGATCTCCATTTTATGAAGATAATCTAATCTCCATTGTATGAACGGAATCTAATTTCCATTATGTCAAGGAACCGTCCCCCAAAACGTCAGTTCGACCCCATACGAACCACGACGGTATACTTCGACGACAGTCGAAGCAACACCCCAATGGCCAAGGCCATCGACAACGAGGGTATACTTCGATGACAGTCGAAGCAACACCCCAATGGCCAAGGCCATCGACAACAATGGTATACTTCGACGATAGTCGAAGCAAGGCCCCAATGGCCAAGGCCATCAACAACGACGGTATACTTCGACGACAGTCGAAGCAACACCCTAATGGCTAAGGTCATCGACAATGACGGTATACTTCGACGATAGTCGAAGCAACACCCCAATGGCCAAGGCCATCGACAACGACGGTATACTTCAACGATAGTCGAAGCAAGGCCCCAATGGCCAAGGCCATCAACAACGACGGTATACTTCGACGACAGTCGAAGCAACACCCCAATGGCCAAGGCCATTGACAACGATGAGATACTTCGATGATAGTCGAAGCAAGGCCCCAATGGCCAAGACCATCGACAACGATGAGATACTTCGACGACAGTCGAAGCAAGGCCCCAATGGACAAGACCATCGATAATATTAGTTCGACCTCGTTCGAACCGTGATGAGACATTATGTCGACGACAGTCGAAGCAACGTCCTGACGGCCAAGGCCATCGACAATATTAGTTCGACCTCGTTCGAACCATGATGAGACATTATGTCGGCGACAGTCTAAGCAACATCTCAACGGCCAAGGCCATCGAAAACATTAGTTCGACCTCGGACGAACCATGATAGTATTCTACAACGATAATCGAAAACATCGCAATAGTCAGGCACGAACGTCATACGATAAACGGAAAAGGAAACGGCAAGCGGACAAATCAACAAAAGTAAAATTTATATTACAACAAAATATCATTTACATCTGCTCCTGCGAACGAGACTTAGCACGGCCCGTACCAAAAATTACAAAGCAAAGTGGTTCAAATTGAAATTACACGTCATCCTCATTACGGTAGATCTCATCATACCACGAGTCCGAGTCAAGGTGGTTCGCATCATCAGAATCAACTCCTTCCCTATCAGGAGTAAGGGGGTCATACCCGCATGACTCACGGGCTGCACGCGCTTCGGCATGCACCGCCCGAACCTCTTCTTCCGTCGCCCGGCCTTCGACATGAAAAGCCTTGTACACATCAAGTCGAGCCTCTGCATGAACCCACAGCTTGTACAGGCGGCGAGGCGAACTCTGACCGGCCGCAGGACGAGACGTCGAGGGCTGAGAACGTCGATGCGCCGCCTCTGACCTCAGCAAAACCATTTGTTCTTGTAACGCCGCCAACTCTTCCTCCAACTCCCTGACACGCCCTTCAAATCCGGCGATCCGACGACCGGATGCTTCCCTCTCTCCCGTAAGTTCCGACCTGGATATGCGAAGGGCATCCTCCAAATAGACCGTCTCAGATATGGCCGCTGCCAACTTGTCGGCACTGGAATTCAACTCGCCTTTGAGCCCGTCGACCTCCACTGACTTAGTATCTAACTTAGCGGTCAAGCTAGCCACCTTCAACTGTAAGTCGGCGTTCTCAGCCGTGACCCCCTGACTTAACTCAAGTTCGTCCTCCTTCGCCTTAAGAAGGGCCTCCAATTTGCTATTTCGGGCGATGGCCCTCACGAGCGCCTCGTCCCTCTCCTTCAGCTCCTCCACCCTGCGCTCTAATTGGTCCTTCCGCTGTTTATGCCCCTCACGGAACACCTGGAACTCGGGGTCCTGTTGGTAGATGTCAGACATCGCACGGTGTTTAGAGCGGTATTGATGGTCTTTCGACGACTTCTTTTTATAGAGGTTCGTCCTTTTTCGTTCACGGCTGTCTCTCTCTCTCTACCTCCAGAACGAGAGTCTGACAAGAGAAAGGCAAAGTTAGAAAAAACACAAACACAAATGGTCACATCGACCCCACGACAAAAGGAGAAGAAAAAGAAACCTACCTGCAAGACCATGCCGGCGACCTTCCGAGACGATTCTGTATCGCTCATCGTCCCGAGCGTCTCGCTTTCAGGAGCGGCGGATAAAGGAGTAAGGGCCGACACAACCTGTTTGCTATTCAGCAGCAAGTTGTAACTCCCCGAAATTATCACGTGACGGTCGGACCCATCCGTCCTCACCTCCACATGAGTGTGGCGACCCAAGAACTCATCAACGTCCTCCGGGGCGATATCCGAGCCCGACCCGTCCCCCCCGACTCGAGGTCCTCCGATGTTAGAAGACGCGCCACCCTCAGCGGAACGCACTGGGCCGGCTCCTGGGCCAACCTCCTCCGCATGGGGACGCCTCCCCGACAAAATAGTGTCGGCCATAAACACAGGCACCGGGACTGTCCGGGATGCTCCGCTTCCTTCGCCCTCGATAGCCACACATTTTCCTAGTTCCAATCTCCTCCTTTTCCTCTCTAACGGCTCGTCGCCATTAGAAGATTCTTCGACGGGATGTGGGGTCGGTGCCAATATGACTTCTTCCCCCGCAACCACGGTTCGAGATGAGTCTCCCTGCTGAGGAAGCTGAGTACGGCCTCCCCGAACAGACTCACACAAAATGAATCGCGTATCCGTGGCAGCAATGGCTCGTCTGAAAGCAGGGACCGGCGCCCTCCGCCTAGAAGTTCCCCGACCTGTCGTCACAGAAAATCACATAGTGAGGCGGGCTCGCATGACCTATGAAGTAGCAGGGCAGAAAGTTACCTGAGGAGACCCTAGGGCCATATCGTTGTACGAAGGCCGCCCAAGTCCGAGTTTCCTCCGCGTAAGGCAGCAGGCCGGCGACCCATTTCCTGAGACCCGTAATAGGGTGGGGCGGACGACCCATAGCTGCAGAACAACAATCCATTGAAGGTTACGATAATTATAGGAGATGGGGGACGCAAATGGATAATGATACTTACAAGTTTTGTTCCATCGTTCCGGAAACCCGGCGGGGTTAGAAACGACGTGTTCAGTCTTGATAAAGAAGTACTTGTGCCAATATTTACGACTCGCCCGGTCATCTGTCCCGACCACTATCCCCTTAGTACCCCAATGCCTTAAGTGTACCATGGTACCTCTTAGAAAACCAGGCGTGAATAGGTGGAAAAGATGATGGACGGAAACGTCACACCCTGCCAACTCCGCATACTTGGTCAGTAGCAGAAGTACTTTGAGTGTGTACGGTGAGAGCTGAGCCGGGCAAACTTGATAAAATCTGCAGAACTCTTCCGCCAGAGGGAAGAGAGGGAGGGTGTAGCCAATCACGAAGGGATATTCATAAGAAGCACAGTACCCAGGCTTATGGACGTCAACGTAGTCTTCCTCCGCCAGAGCCATCTCTACGTGAGCAGGAACGCCATATTTTATGCGAAGGGCGTCAAGATGAGCATGCATCGTCTCAGACAGTACAGGGCTCGGAGTAAGGGGTGGATCTTTAAGGAAATCGCTCCGGGACAGGGGATGTCTCGGCTATAATGCCTCCACTGTGAGAGGGTTGTCGCCTTCTTCTACCTCCACCTCTCCGCTACCGGAGAGAGGTGCTACAACTGACGGAGTAACATCGGGGACTTCCTCATTAGTATGGCGGGATCTTGGCATGATTTCGTTTAAAGGGGGCAGTCACACAAAGAGGGTAAGAAAGGAAAGGCTGCAGATGAAGAACGAAAATGGAGATTGGAAGATGCAAGGACAACTGAGAGAAACTAAAAAATTAGCAAGAGAGGGTGGCCAAAGTTTTTCAAAAATCGAACTCCTCAGCTATTTATAGGGTTGGGTAGCGCCAGAATCAAGGCGGCAGGTTTCAAATCAGCGCAAGAATTGAAGCACCAAAAGCCGTCAGTCTCTACCTCGAAAATCCGCGTAATGATGACGCATGACAGAGCTGACGTCACCCCCGGGTTTTTTAACCCCACACGATGTCCCGCCGATCAGAATACCCGTCCTTCGTTGGTCACGTCGCAACATCCCAGCGGATCAAATTCCCCCCTAAGGGAAGGTATAGAGTCCGCTCATCAAGGACGCATCCGGTCGCAACCTCGATGAGCGGAGGGACTAACTGTATGGGTCTAAATTTGATCCACCACGACCCATGGCAAGCACGACAAACGTATGAAGCATCCATGGGTCTACGTCTGGCCGGGTACGGCCGCAACACAAGGAACGGTAGGCAGCGCCAGCAATAACGTCAGTACATTAATAGACGTAGGGAATATTCTTCGAATATTCCTTAAGGTGGTTGTGCCGGTGATTGGGAGAATCCTTAGTATATAAGGGGAATGGATGCCTTGTGAAAGGGAGGCTTTTCTTTTGGGAGTAACAGAGAAAAGATAACATTAATCTTGTAAGAGTAATATTATTTGATTCTTTTCTTTCGTTCATTAATATACTTTCATTGCTCTCCTCCTAGAGTTCATTATATTCAGTTACGATTTACCCCTTCATCTTTAATTGATTTGTCCAAAGAGTTCAAATTTTTTTGAGTCAAACAACGAGTTGCAACTTTATAACAAGAACAAGAAATGTTTTAACGTGAATAAAATCCGGAAGAACAAATTGTTCCAGCTCAATTAATGTATATTCTCACCTTAATTTTTAACTTAACCGTACTTTCTTTGGTTCCCAAATCGAGATTTGCAAAAATTATAAGTAGTACAGAATAAATAATTACATTATTCAATTACTCAGTTCATAATTTATTTTTTGTAATTAAATATTTGATTCATTTTATTGAAACATGACGATATATTGTATATAATATAAAAGTATATAACTTTTCTTTCTTCATAAATAAAAAGATGAAATCAATGTTATTTGGAATTTTTAGGTATTTTAACCCGTAAAACCAATCCTTGCATAAAACTGTCTGATGTTAGTTGAACAGAAAACAAAAATGCCAACCAATAGCAAACATACTATAATCCCTTGGTAGCCAAATTATCCATGTCTCGTTCACTTTGGTATTTTCAAATATCCAGCATTCTCACCTTTTCCGTTACACACTTTGTTCTAGTTTTTGAGAGCTACTATTTAACTAAAGATCAATTTTGATAATAAAAATAAATTTAATGTAGAAGATAATAAATTAATACTATCAAAATAGTGAAAGTAGTAAAACTAAACTTGAAAGGAAAAGGCTTTATTTCTAGAAATAGCATGTGTTATATTTTGGGACCGACTAAACTAGAGACAAGACTAATACTCCAGAAATTGATTCCTTCATTGAATTTTAAAAAAAAATGATTAGAATTTAATGCAATTAACCTTAAACGTTTATTTTGCATTTAAAGTTTAATTATGACAGAATTATAAGCCTGAATACTATGGGGGAAAATATCAATATTATATCATCTAAAATATCTGCATATTGAAATTCACTCACTCGTTTCGTAAGAAAGGCGATAAATTCTTGATAAAATTTATTCACATCTTTGGTTTGCAGTTTCTGGCTGATTCGTTATGGCCAACAATAAGAGTGAAGCAGTACAAGCAAATTGAGATCATACAGTTTTTGGCTTAGAATTTAGACTTCAAGTTGAAAATATGATTTGAATTGTACTCAAGTGAAGTTTTTTTTATTTGAGCATGTTTGACCAAAAATTTTGTTTACTTTTCGTGTTTACAAAGTTTTTCCATT
This sequence comes from Nicotiana attenuata, assembly GCF_001879085.1. NCBI lineage: Eukaryota > Viridiplantae > Streptophyta > Magnoliopsida > Solanales > Solanaceae > Nicotiana > Nicotiana attenuata. Next base: position 209,487 of record NW_017670542.1, read on the forward strand.
TCAAAAATACTCTTTTCCACAATTTCAACTCTAAGTATTGTCCAAACGCTATGAAAAAATCACAACTTAACTTCCACAAAAAGTATGGTCCTGTGACAAGGACAAGTATGGTCTTGTGTTTCTACTCTAGTCTCTCCACTTGCCACCTACTATACTGAAAATGACAAAACCCCTCAAGGCCTAATAATCCCAATATAATTACATACTAAGTAGTATTATACCTCCTTTATATGTACTCTGAGGGATCGTCTGAAAACAAAGTCATACAAGAATTATATACATGTTAGGTTCATTGGATTAAAATGGAATATATATGAAGGTATAATATATATATATATATTTTTGGTTTTTCAACTTCTGATAAATTTTTATTATGAATTTTAACCTTGACTTAAAGGACTTTGAGAGGAGAGTTTTAGATAAGGACATCTTTATTATTTTGGTGTATCCCGCTTTGAATGTGCTATACAAAAATAATATCACAATTGTGATAAAAATAGTCCCAGAATTACTAATTCCGAAATCATAATCTTAACCAATAGTGAGACAAAATAATCTCGTAGTTTATCCAGGAACTATATATTATTCTTTAGTCAACCAAAGTCCAAGCGATCCCTTATTCTCCTGTAGTGAAGTGTTCCATTAGCTAGTGCCTATATTTACACTTGTAACTCTCATCTTAACTGGTTTAATATTAAACCCTACATAAGTGAAATTACACATAATTTTAAAACAAACAAGAGTAAGTATTAATTCTAAAGTTTCGAGCCATCTACAGAGCAGAAATAGAGAGCTTGTGGGAAGGTGTCGCAATAGAAAAAATGTCACCGTAACTCAGGACTCTACCCTTGTGAGATTGGCACTGAATATGTAACGACCCGATCGGTCGTTTTGCTTTTAGAACCTCGTTCCCCTAAATATGACTTCCCATATATGCTTTTACTGTTTTATATTGCGGGGATAATTAGTTTGGGATTTAGAAAAGTTCGGGTTGATATCGGAACACTTGGTTCCTTAAGTTGGCCTTAAAAGGCTAAGTTTGACTTCAGTCAATATTTTGAGTAAACGACCTTGGAATCGGGATTTGACGGTTCCGATAAGTTCATATGTTGATTCGGACTTGGGCGCTCGGATCAGATTTTAGATGACTCGAGAGCGTTTTGGCGCCTAATAGTGAAAGTTGGTTCTTTGAAGGTTTTTGCAGTTCTTTAAATTTGGTTTGGAGTAGGTTTTGTTGATATCGAAGTCCAAATGGAATTTCGGGACAGGGAATAGTTGTAATGTCATTTAAGACTTGCACGCAAAATTTGGCGTCATTCAGAGTTGATTTGATAGGAATCAGACGCGCGGAAGTATTTTTAAAAGTTTTTGAGTTCATGAGTTAATCCATGCGTTTTGGCGTCCGATTCGTGGTATTTTATGTTATTTCAATGTTTCGATCGCTCGAGGGAATTTGTATGATGTTGTTAGACTTGTGTGGGTATTTGGTGCGGAGCCCCGAGGGATCGGGTCAGTTTCGGACGTTCGGGGTGATGAGAAAAACTTGAGTTTTTCTGGTGTTTCTTGGTAGCTGTTGCAGGTCTCGCAAATGCGAGAATTCATTCGCATTTGCGAGGAAGGATTCGCAATTGCGAAGACGCCTCAGCTGGGCAATGTTCGCATTTGCGACCTTGACAGTGTTCGCATTCCTTGGTCGCATTTGCAACCTTGGCAGTGAGAGCCTTGGCTCACATTTGCGATGAGTTTGTCACATTTGCTACCTTCGCATTTGCGAATCAGGTGTCGCAAATTCGACATCTGCGACCTGTACACAGCTTATTAAATGCGGAACTTACACCATTTAGCTCATTTTCTTTTATCTCTTGGGCGATTTTTTCAGCTTTTGGAAGAGAGTTTTCACCTAGCACTTTGAGGTAAGTAATTTCTGCACAACATGAGTTAAATACATAGATTATGAGTAGATTAATATGTAAAAATTGGTAAAATCAAGGGTTTAGATAAAAAAAAAACCTAGGTTTTGGATAAAAATGGGATTTGACCACAAAATTGATTATGGAATTTAGTAAAAATCATATATTTGAGTCCATGAGGTTACGCGTAACAAATTTCTTCAAAATTTTCCGGAATCCGGACACGTGGGCCCGGGGTGAATTTTAGCAATTCTTCAAATAGGTTTGGGAAATCACTTTGATAGTTAGTATATGAACTTTTGAGCATGTATTGATTATTTTATATAACATTTGACTAGTTTCGAGTCGTTTGGCACCAAATTTGGGGGTTTGAGCACAATCTTGGACCGAAAATTAGGCTTTGAGACGAGGTAAGTCTCTTTTCTAGCTTTGTAAGATGGAAGTAACCCCATAGGTGAATTAATTAATAGGTGTTTCTATTCGTGGGGGGCTACGTACGTACGAGGTGACGAGAGTCTGCACGTAGCTACTAATTATGCTATTGTCTGGGTAGTCTAGGACCCATATCATGTTATACTTGAAATGGTTGCCCCCTACTTGTTAATTTAATTGCTTAAGTCATATTGAAAATTGATAAAAGAATTGTAAAAGGTTAAATTTTACTTACTTGAAGTTATGAATGGAACACTTGACAGTTATTGAAAATTTGTGTTTCTTTAAAGTATTTTTTATATGTGGAGCGGACCGAACGCCTCTGTAGCAGATAGACGCATCTATGGTTCGTGTCGTTCGACCCTCGACAGTGCACATTTTAAATATTATTATGTTGGATCGGGCCGTACGACCTCGGCATAATTTGCACATGATGAATCTTTGGAACCAATTATAATTGATATTGCTTCACTGGCTTGAGATATAAACTGCTAAATGATAAAAAATAAAGTATCGGAACTTAATATTTGTGAAAGGATTATTTACTGTTTCCTGTCATTGAGTTTTCAGTATTATTATTCATGTAATTCATGCTTAAGCACAATTTTGACATATTATTGTTAGCCCATAGTAGGTGTCAAAGTCGACCCCTCGTCACTATTTTTTCGAGGTTAGAATGGATACTTACAGGGTACATGTTGTTTATGTACTCACGCTACACTTTTGCACTTAAATTTGCAGGATCTGAGGCAGGTGCATCTGGATATCAGTCCGGCGCGCATACTTGATCCCGGTTATGTGACTACACGGTGAGCTGATTTCTGAGCCGTTCTGCAGCAACCGAATTCTTTCTTTTGTTTATTGTTCTGTCTATTCCATTTCAGACAGTAGCGTAGTAATCTTTTGTATATTCTACTAGTAGCTCATAAACTTGTGACACCAGGTCTTGGCACACACTAGTAGACTTATGGTTTTGGCTTTTATTTCTATGGTTATGATTGCACTCACCTGCCTTTGTTTTTATTATCTTAAACTTGTTATTTGTTAAATCTTTTAAATTAAGGAAAGTCATTTGCTTGGAAAACCTATTTAAAAGGGAAGTCACAAGATTGTTCATTGTTGTCTTGCTTAGCAATAGTGCTAGGCGCCATCGAGACTGTTTACCTCGAAAATACGAGTAACAACTAAATTTAATTTATGATTTTAAAATTATGTGATTTAGTTCAATACTAATTAATAACCAAGAAAATTAACGTATAAATGAAGGAAGTAAGTAAAATCAAACTAGTATGTAAGCCAGTCTCGACCTCGAGCTAAAGTGGCCTCGAGGTAGGTCAGGAACAGTAAAATAAGAACAATAAAGTTAAAGGACAATTCTGATGAACAATGAACGAGAAAATAAGAGAATGTATTCTTTTGTCAATGATTCGTTGTTGTTTCAAATGATTGGGGTCCCCTTGATATAATAGGGGAACCCTAAATAAGGTACATTTCTGACAGTAAAGAATCTTATTGGGACAGTTGTATAACCACCTAGTACGGATTCGTACAAACTCGTACAAATCTATTCTCGGAATTTACGCCATGATCCTTGGGACGTGGCGGGAATCTTGCTATTTCTGTTACAAACACACAACGACATCATCTCGGGGTTGGTCGTACTCGGCTTCGCCGCTTATTGCGTACTTCGATCTTCGAGCCCTATATTCTATCGTCGGGCTCGAGCTTGATCCATCGGCCTCGAACTCGAACCATCCTGAACTCGAACTTGAAGCTACCCCTCGAGCCCGTGAAATCGGACTTACCTGATTCCGACCGTATACAGAAAACTATACTCCCTCCGTTTCATAATAAATGAGGTACTTTTCTTTTTAGTCTGTTCCAAAATAAATGACACATTTCTAAAATTTGAAAATAATTCAATTTTAAACTCCTCATTTTACTCATTTTACCCTTAATGGGAAGCTTTTATAATCACACAAAAGCCATGGCCCCACAAAGCTTTACCCCTTAAGCTTTTAAGACCAAAAATTTCAAAAGTCTTTCTTTTTTTCCTTAAACTCCGTGCCGAGTCAAACTACCTCATTTAATTTGAAACAGAGGAAGTAATAGAATTGGGTCGTGACATGTTAACCCTTAAAACCATGTCTCTCGTACGCAATAATCCGTATCTTTAGTTAATTCTGATGCAAACGTCTTTCATCAATGGCTACGTACATGTCTGTCAAAATTGACTACTTAACATATCGACAAAACTGGTGCACCACTCAAGTCGTCACCGCTTACGCTACGTTTGCTAGATCCCACTCACCAAAAACGTGCCAGTCTCACCTTTCCTTTTTGGATAAAATGTTGAAGTAGATCACTTTATTTGTTGTCAACAAAAGAGGTCGATTATTTTGTTCCGCTTCTGGGAACCTTCATAATTAGAAAGATAAAAACAAGAATCTGACAACAAATGAATATCAAATAAAAATTAAAATAATACGGATCATCTAATTATTTCTCTCAGTGGATTAATATTAGTTTGAATGTTTGAAAGAATAGCGTGGCCAATAATGGCCAAAATGGGTTAATATTAGTTTGCATATTATAATTGTTTGGCCCAAAATTCAGATTTAGGTTAAATAATTAGATTTTCGAATAGAATAAGTTAATCTTATTCAATATTAATATCCAAAAGGTCATCTAACTGATTTCGTGATGAAGTGTCACTAGTAACATCAAATATCAATAAATATGTAGCAACAACAGTATTTAATGACTCAAGAACTAAGAACACAGTATTCAATGGTAATAAATGAAACATCATGGCATTTATGTAAATAAATGCAAGTGAGATAACCGAAAAAGGGATGGAATCCTATGATATTCCTTCTAACGATGATATATGAATAATGAGCCTTTGAATATTCATATTCTCCTTGGACCGTGGGAGAAAAAGTTAGACAAAAATCTCTAAAAAATGTGTATTTTGTATGTATGTAATAAAGCAAGAATCTAGAGAATGCCAACGTGTTGTTCTTTTCATTGAGTGTCTCATCCCATCCTATAACTACATATCTTTCTATTTATAAGGGAACAAACATGGGCCACAAAACCCAAATAGTACCGATTCCAGGAATACTCGTTGGAATATTCTCTTTACAATCCTAACCTTAAAACTAGCCATTACTGCTCCGTTAAGGAGAGTACTTGTCCTCGATTTCGATCTCTGTTGACTCCTCGGCCCCGCCTTCATTCTTTGTTAGATCACTTCGACCTCGTCTTCGTTTTTTGCTGAAATCATATCGATGACGCGTGGCAACCTTCGAATGCTCTCTTAGTATTGACGTGGCCCTCACATAACTAGGATAATTTTTTGCCCGTACAGTTAGTCCTTCCGCTCGTTGATCTTCATGGGCGAGTTCAATGAGCGGATAATGTCGGTCATAGTCGTCTTTATGGTCGAGCTTACTGAATAGATAACATCGGTCATGACTGTTGTGACGAGCAGGCGACGTGGCTATCTGGGGGCCGCATATTTCAAATCCCTTAAATTTTTCAGGTAATTTGTTGAAACCACCTAGTCCAAGAGAAAGAGTGACGTCATGACGTCATGCGTCATAATGATGCTAGTTCCCGACGCATTGCGTCGATTCGCACGTGACCTTTGATTGGTTCTGTCGTTTCAATTCTGACGCTAATTATGATGAACCATTTCGGGCTTGGTGCCAATTATAACAAACTATTTCAGACTCGGTGCCAATTATGATAAACTGTTTCTGATTTGGTGCCTCAATCTTTATATATAGGGAAGGCCTCATCAAAATTTGAATTTTACATTCTCCAAACTTTTCACTCTGGAACTTTTCTCTCCTCTCCTTCACTATACTACATTGCATTTTCAACTCCCTTCCAGTATTCTTATTTGCTTCATAATCATGTCGAACTTTCCATCTGATACCTATGAAGGGAGTTACGTCGTACTCTTGCCGGTTATGTTCCCTGCTCATAGGGAAAGTGATGTTACCAGCGTATAGGAAACAACTCTTCTATTAGTGGAGGAAATCATCCCCCGCAACCCCGAGGCCAGGTTCGAATTGAAACGGTTGTCGGACGCGTCGCCCGAAAAATTTCTATCATCAATGGCACCTAAGCAATTGGCTGAATTCAAATCCAAATTTGGCCTTCCCAACCACGTTGAACTGATCCCTGCTGAGGAGGACGAGGTGCACGTTCACCATCTCGGGTACTGTGCTCTCTGCGCCTACTCATTTAATATTGGCTATTCGTTCCCTCTTCTCCCGATGGAGAAGGAGTTCTGCCGCCACTATGGCGTTTGCCCCGCTCAACTCGCCCCTTATGTTTTTAAGTTCATTAAGATGCTGACCAAATTTGTTAAGCTTTCCGGAGTCGAGGTAACAGTGCTGCATCTAGTGCACCTATTCGCACCTGGCTTCTACAGAGGGACGATGTTGAACCTTCGTCACCATGGAGGCAAATGCTTGGTGGTGAAGATGGACGACAAGGCCAACCGTCAATTTTAGCTCGACTGCTTTTACGTCAAAAATTGAGATCGTCGTGGCTAGTGTGAAGGTTTCCCTGAGGCTTGGAACCACATACGTAAATGGACTCGGATGTGGATGATACGCTCCACTTCCATCATCTACTATGATTCTTTTTAACAGAACACGTGCATCATCTTGAGGGAAAGTTATGTTACACCCCATATTTTCGTACGTGAAAGTACGCTATAAGTAAATTGATAAAAGCTCGGAAATGAGATGTTATATCTCGTATTTTCGTACGTTAAAGTTTCATCGTAAGTTAATCGACGTAAGTTCGGGAATGGATTATTTCGGGATTATAAGTATTATGCTATTTCAAACAAGTGATAAGTAAATTCGTGAAGGTGAGAGGGTGATCGAGTGGAAAAGAAATGAATTCCGTCGAAGTTTGGCAATTTGGGGATAAAATATGGTGCAAGCTATAATACCCGGTATTTATGGACTAGTGCCATACAAGGTACCACATGACCACGATAGTAAGGTGTATAAAATGTGTTAAAAGTGAGTAGAATTTTAAGTAATTTGAGATAATTCCTAATTATGTGGATAATTGATTAATTATTGAATTAGTGAGAAGTTACCAAGTCAATTGGTAATTAATTAAGATAGTTTGGATAAATCTTGAAACCCAACGTGGCAGCCCAGGCAATGACTCATTAGTCATTAAAATAGGTGGCAAATTAGGGGCCTTTAGGCCAAAGCCTAATCATCCTAAAGTGGGCCCCAATAAAACCAACAAATTTAGAGATTCATTATCTCATTAAGATGCTACTGCTAAGAACGGATGGAGCTCACAACATTTAAAGATCTCTTTATGAAAGAGATGCATATATCACATGTAACGTGAGAATTTTCGTCGCATCTTCAACAAATTAAACAAGATTTCATAGCAATTCAACAAGATTTCATAGCATATTATAGCAACGTGACATTTTCGATTCTAAGAGAGTAAGGTATAATATTCCTTAAGAATATCATACGGATTCTTCTCTATTTGAACTGCTGTTACGTGTTTTATCGCAATTGACGTGTGTTAGAGGGAGTGTCAAGAGAATCAGCTTAGGTATGTCAAGGCTATCCCTTCTTTCTTTTTGGAATGATCCATATGATACAAATGAAACGAGCAAATGCACAACTTTCATAAATAACTCTATTCATAGAAGTATTAGAAGTGACTATGTTCTTGAATTCCCATATGTCTTATGGTTCTATCGTTTGTTCATAGGTCTCAAAAAATACGTAAGTTGATAAAATTTACTTCAGGATATTAATCAGAGGCATAATGGTCTTATGATGTTCCGAGAGATTTTATTGACGTACTTCTCATGCATTGCATTCATTTATACATGTGCATTGACCCATGACCAGATGGCGTTATATACGCATATATATATATATATATATATATATATATATATGGGATATGGGAAAAGCTTACGACGTTATATACGCACCACCACCCGATCAGCTGGTATACATTGATGATTGAGATGATATGATGGGATGCCCTCAGAAGCTTGATGATGTTATGAACACATGTACATATGCACGACATGACATTTATACGCATATGCATGGCATTACACATATTAATGATTCACAGAGGTATTCAGACTTACATGTCGAGTCTTTCACTCCATGTTTCTCTCATGTCTATTATTTACTGATTTTTATTCCTTACATACTCGGTACATTATTTTGTACTGACGTCCCTTTTTCTTGGGGACGCTGCGTTTCATGCCCGCAAGACCCGATAGACAGGTTGAGAGTCCACCAAGTAGGCTATACCTATAGTTGGTAAGAGATTGAATGTGGCTATGGACGAGTTGAGTCAGAGGGACTCGATTTGCATGATTCTTATGATGAGTAAATGTAAGGTTTTCATTAGATCATGTGTGTACTAAGACGTGTAAGCCTTTTGATAAGAAACCTTAAGGCAGGAATGTATATCCACCCCTATGGTGAAAGGCAATGAGAGATTTAGAAGATAGATACAAGTTTCAACAAGTAAAAGAAGTAAGCTGAAGAAGGGTACGAGGCGCCTAGTTAATGAAGATTAACAGTATTTACAATTCAAGTAGAGGAATATAAGCCTTTTGAGTTACCTTCAACAGTAATAGATGTATGTACAATTGGCCACACCGATCTCAGTTATGCCCTATGGGAGCTAGCAGATATGGTTTAAGACAGGACAGGATATCAGGATCCTGCTGGGGTTAGAGTTACCCAAAATGGTGAAAGGGTTGATTGTGTTAGTTGACATTTCCGAAGGATATTACAGAGGTGCTAATAGATCTTCTTCTTGTGAGATACCCAGATGGTGCACTCTAAAATGGTACAACTGGACATAAGTACTACAAGGATAGGCACTGGAAGCCTTGGAGGGACAAATATTACCTTAGTGTGGCACCCGTCCCTAGTAGAGAAAGAATGTTAGGCAACCCGAAGAGCCAATGAGTGGAGCAAGGGGCACTAAAAGCAAAAGAATGTCTTGTTCGAGTTTTCAGAATAAAGTGATAGACATAAATGTTAGCGGGAAATAAGAAGAGAGATAATGAAGCATTATGAGTAAGATGTGATACATGGATGACAACAGTAGCATATTATAGAGTCTATAGACAAGGGAAGGAAAATACGAGAGGTGACAGGCCTTGAGACAGGCCTTGAGACAACAAAAGAGTATAGGTCATAAAGTCATATCCTCACTTCGAGAAATAAGTTCGTGAATCTAACGTGGTAACCAGAAGGAAAGTTAGACCCTAGAGTAATAGAAATCAGTATGGATTGGTGAACAAGATAAACTAAACATGAATTAGGGATTTAGTGATTTGATAATGGTCGGCCTCATGAGAATTTCAGATTACATTCCGGCGATTATAGAATGGACAATAGAAGAAGATTCATGAGAAATTCAGAAAATGGTCATTCAAGAAGACACTTCCTTAAAGCAAGAAATGCTAAGCTTAGAGATTGTATGTGCCAGTTACACTAAGTGCCACCCTCGCGAGTACCGCAAGGCGAGTAAGGGTCATCGAAGATGTGAAAAGACGCCAAAGATGAAGAGGTAAAACATTTATACGTAGAGCGTCATAGCATTAAATGTTAGTACTCCCCAAAAGGTGGGAATATGGAGTGATGTGGCATTAAGTCAGAATTAAGTGGTTCTAGTAATTATGAAACGGGTAAAGGAAGAGTGTGATAACAATGAGAACGGAATGATATTGCACTTATCCAAATCCTACAGATATGCTATGACTCCAGAACATTATGCAAGTACAATGCCAAGGAAAGGCAGTAAGGGTTTCCCCCAGGATGTTATTGATAAATAAGTGTGAATGAACACTTGAGACATAAGGATCTAGTGCGAGAGGTAAGTTAAGACAAAGAAATAACCCAAGAGAGATTACGCGAAATATAGATATGAGAATGGGCCAACAAGTAGTTAGTAGTTGATTCAGGAAGAGCCTAGTTATGGCTAGACAAAAAGATACAGACAAATCAACAGATCGTGCAAGATAAACATAGTGAACCCCAACATGGGGAATTCAGTCTCGCAGATATGACATCCTGATCCTTGAGAAATATTCAGATAGGAGTTGAGGTAGTTAAAGGTACTGTATAAGTGTTACTGAAATAAAAGAGAATGCCACGAGGAAGACAGTCAAAATGTCAAGTTCAGAAGCAACCCTACAAGCACATGAGCATAAACTACGGATAATTATAGGCGAGGAAGGACGTCAAAAATTCTGTTAGGTAAACGATATAACAAGCTTGTAAATTACAAGAGCCAGAAGGTCTTCCTAAGTACTACAATGAAAGACTAGCTGAGAAAATAAGGAAGAAGGCTTCAACCTAAGCACAATGACCTAAAGAGGAAATGGTCGTGTGGCAACAGTCTCACAACAATATTATAAGCACTCCAAATAAAAGTGGAACCTACCGTGGCTAATGAATGGGAAGTAAAATCAAAAGTAATATTTGAGATCATGTGAGTTGCATGAAAACTCTAGCAGGGATGGGAACTAGATAAGCTAAGTATGCACGCAACAAGGGGCAGAAAGACCAGGAAAAGTAATAGCTTACATTTAAAGAAAGCTGAGAAAGAACAAAAGGAATTATTCGATCAATGATCTAGAGTTATTTACGTTATGAACGCACTTAAGAATTCGGAGTATTATCCATGCAACATATATGTTGATAATCATACAGTCGTAGAAGATTCCGGTATAAGTTAAAAGAAAGAATTGAGCCCAGATCGGGAGATAGCTTAAGCCTACATAAAGGCTGACCAGAAGGAGGAGGAAACTAAAGAGTTACATCAACCAAGTAAATTAGGAATCTAATTATAAACCCCATGATTAAGAACATTGCAGGATTACTCTTGATATCAGAGGTACAAGAGAGATAGTACAGTAGCCATATTCTATAATGGCTCTACGATAAAACCAATTAGAAGAATACCGGCCTCGTGAGAAGTCAGTGTGAAGCTCCCACCGGATTGTGTATGCACTAGAGGTGCAAGTATTATAATAAAGCTTCGAGTTGTGGATATGAATTATACCTATGTGGAAGAGGGTTATGAAAGAGATAGAAGATGCGATGCGAGATTTTAAGGTAAGTAAGGTGAAGGTGAACAACGTATGAGATACTCAGATGCGGAAGGTTGTGAATAATCCATAATTCATTATCCAGGAATAATAGCGGCATCGTCAGTAGCATATCTTCCAGCCTATGGTCTAGGTATCGAGAAGCCTGATTAAGAGAGTAAAGAAGAGTTAGAGACGATGTGATGTCTTGCTTAATGTTCCAGAATGACATAAGGAAATCAATGATGCAAGCAAGTTGAAAGTTTGTGAGTAATATAAATAGATATGAAAAGGTCGCAAGCTATTGTATGGTGAAGCGACAAGGTTCTAGAAGATAGGAGTAAGGATAAGAAAGGGCGAGTGAGAAGGTGACAAAAATGGATAAGTCCTCGGGATTAAGCCCAGGAAAATAAGAGAGCTAATGGTTTCTCTAAGTTATAGGGAGCTCAGTATAGACTGAATGAACTAAAAGGAGTCCAAGACTAATAGTATTTAGAAGAGATGGAATGCGGCCTTGGTAGTAGAATAAGGACCTTCGATTGAGTAATGATTTTTTTTTAAAAAAAGGGGGGGGGGGGTTCATAAATTGTACGGGATTAAAATAACCACGTAAGGTGAATCACATTGGGATGCTATGAAATACAGTTATGGAAGTATAGTATCGCCCCCAGGTGGATCAGGAAAATCACTTCAAATGTTCCTCAATGCAAGGTGAGCCCTAGTGATTACGTGAGAGGTTTCAAGTTATCAGTGGTAGATTATAGATCAATATTGAGGTGAATCAACAAGGGATGGATACAAGTTACAATGTATGAGATGAGATTAGGTCATCAGTCTTAAGGATACGCAACGAGAGTAACCTGGAGTTTGGTAGCAGACCTCAGTAACGATAAATCGAAGTAAGAGTTATGATATAGTATGACCTACCTAGATGCAGTAAAGTCATATGGAAGGATAAATGGATCTATGAAATAAGGTATAACAAATATTCGTAAGTTCGACAAAATACCGAGCGAAAAACTTCAGTATACCTATAGATGCCCAGAGGGACATCTTGTCAAGCTTTGTTTATGTTTACAAAGTGAGGCCTAGATATTGCTATAAACTGGAGGAAAAAGCTAGAAGGAAGAGCCGCACAGGCGCACATACAAGGAAAAAGTGGTACAGGCTGCATGACATACATGACAGAAGGTAGCAATCGTTATGAGATTGGAAGGATTCCGACCACAAGTTATGGTGTGAGAAAGAGGACCAAAGGGGGGAATGCCTTGGCCTTTGGATTTATTCACAGAAAAGTTGCCTAAAAGGCAAGGACAGTATTAAGACCATTCGTAAGAGCTATCCGGTTATGAGACCGATAAGTGCATCAGTCAACATTCGAGGACGAATGCTCTAAAGGGGGGAATGATGTTACACGCCATATTTTCTTACGTGAAAGTACGCAATAAGTAAATTGATAAAATCTCGGAAATGAGATGTTATATCCCGCATTTTCGTACGTTAAAGTTTCGTCTTAAGTTAATCGACGTAAGTTCGGGAATGACATTATTTTGGGATTATAAGTATTATGCTATTTCAAATAGGTGATAAGTAAATACGTGAAGGTGAGAGGGTAATCGAGTGGAAGAAAATGAATTCCGTCGAAGTTTGGCAATTTGGGGATAAAATTTGGTCCAAGCTATAATACCTGATATTTATGAACTAGTGCCATACAAGGTACCACATCACCATGATAGTAAGGTGTATAAAGTGTGTTAAAAGTGAATAGAATTTTAAGTAATTTGAGATAATTCCTAATTATGTGGATAATTGGTTAATTATTGGATTAGTGTAGAGTTACCAAGTTAATTGGTAATTAATAAAGATAGTTTGGATAAATCTTGAACCCCAACGTGGCAACCCAATCAATGACTCATTAGTCATTAAAACAGGTGCATATTAGGGGCCTTTAGGCAAAGCCTAATCATCTAATGTGGGGCCCACAAAAACAAAAATTTTTAGAGATTCATTATCTCATTAAGATGCTAATGCTAAGAACGGATGGAGCTCACAACATTTAAAGATCTCTTTATGAAAGAGATGCATATATCACATGTAACGTGAGAATTTTCATGGCATATTCAACAAATTCAACAATATTTCATAGCAATTCAACAAGATCTCATAGCATATTATAGCAACGTGGGATTTTACGATCCTAAGGGAGTACGGTGTAATCTTCCCCAAGAATATCATACGAATTCTTCCCTACTTCGATCTGCCGTTACGTATTTTATTTCAATTGACGTGTGTTAGAGGGATTGTGAAAAGAATCGGCTCAGATATGTCAAGGCTATCTCTTCTTTCTTTTTGGCTTGATCCATACGATACAAATGGAACGAGCAAATGCACAACTTTCATAAATAACTCTATTCATAGAAGTATTAGAAGTTCCTATGTTCTTGAATTCCCATATGTCTTATGGTTCTATCGTCTGTTCATGGGTCTCACAAAATACGTAAGTTGATAAAGTTTACTTCAGGATATTAATCAGAGGCATAATGGTCTTATGATATTCCGAGAGATTTTATTGACGTACTTCCCACGCATTGCATTCATTTATACATGTACATTGACCCATGACCAGATGGAGTTATTTACGCATATATATGTATATTATATGTATATGGGATATGCGAAAAAGTTATGGCGTTATATACGCACCACCACCTGATCAGCTGGTATACGTTGATGATTTTGCCATAGTGGCCGAGATGATATGATGGGATGCCCTTGGAAGCTTGATGATGTTATGGATACATGTACCTATGCACGACATGACATTTGTTCGCATATGCATGGCATTACACATATTAATGATTCACAGAGTTATTCAGACTTACATGTCGAGTCTTTCACTCCATGTTTCTCTCATGTCTATTATTTGCTGATTTTCATTCCTTACATACTCGGTACATTATTTGTACTGACGTCCCTTTTGCCTAGGGACGCTTGTTTCATGCTCGCAGGTCCCGATAGACAGGTTGAGAGTCCTCCAAGTAGGCTATCAGCTTAGCGGAAGGTGTTGGTGCGCTCCATTTTACTTCGGAGTTTCTTATTTGGTCAGTATTATTAGGACATGTATTGATTGGTATAACGGGGCCCAGTCCCGACCTTTATATTACATATGTACTCTTATAGGCTTGTAGACATATGTCATGTATATAGATACTTGTACGGCCTTGTCTGCCTATGTTTTGAGTTTACAAATGATCATGTTGGCCTTATAGGCCCGTATATCACGTGTATAAGTTTCAATATCAGGTTGGATGGTTTTATGTCGAGTGTTTCCTTGTATTTTATTCTTTTTGCCTCATACGGCCCTTCTGGCCCACTTACCAATGATGATGTAATAAGAAAGATACGTTATATTGGTACTCGGTTGAGTAAGGCACCCGGTGCCCGTCGCGGACCATCGATTTGGGTCTTGATAGTTAAACCGTCGGCATCTGACTCGTCGAAGATGATACTTCATTTGAGTCCGTCATATCGTTCGTGGGCGATTGATCTTTTGAGCTTGTAGGTGGCGGTGAACTTGATGTCGTTAATGGAGGCGTCATCACTGCCACCAATAATTATATTGATGGTACGAGCTGGTGAAGGTGATTTTGATGGGCCTGGACGTTTTCGACCCTTTGCTAAGGTGTTCCTGCCTTCGTCACTAAGTAGTTCTTTGAGGTGCCCTTGCTGTAGTAGGCTTGCTACCTGTAACTGTAGGGCGATGCAATCTTTGATTTTGTGTTCGCGTTCTTGGTGGAATTCGCAGAGGGCGTCGAATTTCCTGATGTTCGTGTTGGACCTCATCCTTGGTGGCCATTTCACCTTTGTTCTAAGCTTCTCGAGGGCGTAGACCACCTCTGTAGGTGAAACACAAAAAGTGTGAGCAGATAATATGGGGGCATTCCTCTATCGTTGCTGTAAGTTCTTGATCTCGGCCTAACGGGCCATCTTCATACGAAAGGCCGGAGGAGCTGGCATCCTGATGTAGGTCTGGTGTTGTTCATGCTTGGTTGCGAGACTGGGTGATCTCTCCTCATGTTATCTCTGTGTTCTTTCCTAGGATCGGATTTTACTGACATGAGTCGCCGAGTTGGTCCGTAGAGGTCGTCGTTGTCAGCTCTGACCTTGGCATAGTAGGCATTATGGATTTCATCCCAAGTGGTCGGGGAATACTTCATCAGCCGGCTCAACAACTTTCGGGTTGCTCTTGAACCCTTTCTACTCAACCCATTTTGAAAGGCTGCGACAACCATTGCTTTGGAAACATTTTGGTAAGGTCATCCTTACCCTATTGAACCGGGTGAGGAAGTCCATCAGTCCCTCTCCTAGGGATTATTTAATGTCCAAGCTGTCGTTTACTCTTATTTGGCTTTCTTGGCCACGGCATGTGCCGTCACAAACTTATCAGCCATCTCCTCCAACGTTTATATGGAACGGGTTGGTAACTGTGAATTCCATGTTAATGCCCCTATAGTGAGGGTTTTTCCAAATTTTTTAATCAAAATGGAGGACACCTGCTCCTTGGTAAGGTCGTTACATTTCACTGCGGTGATGTAGTGAGTCACATGGTTGTCGGTTGTCCCATCGTATATTGTGAGATATGGGGCATCTCGAAAGTCATTGGTATGGCGTATGGAGTCGCTTTCTCGCTATATAGTTGTTCTATGAATTTACCGGCGTCCCTTTTTTGGCAGCAATTTAGGGGCGTCAGGTATCTTGTCTACTCATTCCTGGTGCTCTTTCATTTGGTCTTTGAGAGCCTTATTTTCATTTTTCATTTCTTCCATTCTTTTTAGCACGACATTAAGGATAGGATCTCCTGCATTATCACTAACATTATGAGTTTTACCTGAAGTCAGAGGGTCTGGTTGGTCACCTTGTTCGTCCCCTCGCTATACTGCATGGTCTCTCGTGGTTTTTATGATCGTGCATGAAGCTTGTTTGTTGAGCATGCTTACTAGGGTATTAGTTAGCCATGCTTCGAGGAGCTTTTTTTTATAGCGAGTGGGGTCCCCCCTCCCACGGATATGGAGGGTCCTTTCCCATTTGGTTTTGTTGTACTGCAGAACGGTAGGGTGACCTTTCCGGCCCGGGGGAAGCCGTAGGCGTTATCCCCTCATCATAGGTGTCATAGCCTTTGATAGGTGTCCCATGCGTTCTTCAACCCAAACGGCATGTATTTGGTTGTAACCAAAATAGGCGTCCAAGAAACTCAACAGTTCGTGCCCGATCGTCGCGTCAATAAGTTGGTCGATATGTGGCAGTGGGGATGAATCCTTCGGGCATGCTTTGTTTAGGTCTGTGAAGTCCACACACATCCTCCATTTCCCATTTTTCTTTTTGACCATCACCATATTGGCTATCCATATGGGGCACTTCGCCTCCCTGATGGAGCTGTTTGCCAATAATTTCTCCATTTCTTTGTTGACGGCCTCGTTATTAGCGGAGTTGAACTTTCGTCGGACCTGCCTTACAAGGGGGTGGAAAGGATCCACATTCAGCTTGTGCGTGGCGATTTCTTTGGGAATACCTGGCATGTCTGCATGACTAAAAGCAAACAAATCTGTGTTAATTATCAAGAATTGACTAAATTTACATGGTTCTCAGAGTTTGCAGCCGATGTATGCCTTTTTGTTATGGTCGCTATGAATTAATTGGATGGGGTTGAGGTCTTCTTTAGCAGACTCTGCGGCTATGAACATTTTGGGGTCCATGATGACTTCCTTAGCTTCATCTAAGGCGATCTTGACCCTATTGATTGCTATGCTTCTTTTTCCTTTTCTTTCTTTTGTTGAGTTGTGGTGATTTCCATGGCTATTTGATAACACTCTTGAGATGTACGATGTTCCCCTCGTATGCTGAATATTCCCCAAGGTGTTGGGAATTTGATCACTTGGTATAAGCTAGAGGGCACGACTCTTATAGGGTGTATCCATGGTCGTCCCACGATAGCGTTGTATGCGGTCTCCTGGTCCATGATGTGGAATGTTGTCTCTAAAATCACCCCATTGGTGAGAACAGGGAGTGTGATTTCTCCCGAAGTCCGTTCAGCTGCATTGTTAAACCCGGTTAGTGTGATACAATGTGGCACTATCTTATCCTCGAGCATCATCTATGCAAGGACTCGGATGTGGATGATGCGTGCTCCATTTCCGTCATCTACCATGATTCTTTTAACATGACAAGTGCATCACTGTGAGGGAAAGTCAAACACTTGGCATCTGACTCGCCGAAGATGATACTTCCTTTGAGTCCGTCATATCCTTCGTGGGTGATCGATCTTTTGAGCTTGTGGGTGGCGGCGTACTTGATTCCATTGATGGAGGCGTCATCGCTGCCATCAATAATTATATTGATGGTACGAGCTGGTGAATGTGATTTCGATGGACCTGGACGTTCTCGATCCCTTGCTAAGGTGTTCCTGCCTTTTTCACTAATTAGTTCTTTAAGGTGCCCTTGATGTAGCAGGTTCGCTACCTTTAACCATAGGGCGATGCAATCTTCAATTTTGTGTCCGCGTTCTTGGTATCGCAGAGGGCGTCGAATTTCCTGGTATTCGGGTCGGACCTTATCTTTGGTATCCATTTCACCTTTGTTCCAAGCTTCTCGAGGGCGTAGACCACCTCTGTAGGTGAAACACAAAAATTGTGATTAGATAATAAGGGGAAAGACCTCTATCGTTCCTGTGAGTTCCTGATCTCGGCCTAGACGGGCCATCTTCATAACGAAAGGTCGGAGGAGAAGGCATACTGATTTAGGGCTTGTGTTGTTCCATGCTTGGCCGCGAGACTAGGTGATCTCTCCTCATGTTATCTCTACATTCTTTCCTAGGCTCGGATTGTACTGAGATGAGCCGCCGAGTTGGTCCGTTGAGGTCGTCGTCGTCAGCTCTGACTTCGGCATAGTAGGCATTATGGATTTTATCCCAAGTAGTCGGGGGATACTTCATCAGTCGGCTCAACAACTTTCGGGTTGCTCTTGAACCCTCTCAGCTTAACCCATTTTGAAAGGCTGCGACGACCATTGCTTTGGAAACATTTGGTAAGGTCATCCTTACCTTGTTGAATCGGGCGAGGTAGTCCCAGGTCCCTCTCCTGGGGATTGTTTGGTGGAGAAGATATCATTCACTCTTGTTTCGGCTTTTTTGGCCCCGGCATGTGCCGCCATGAACTTATCGGCCATCTCTTCGAACGTTTTTATGGAACAGGCTGGTAACTATGGATACCATGTTAATGCCCCTGCAGTGAGGGTTTTGCCAAAAAAAATCAGCAAAATAGAGGACACCTGCTCCTTGGTGAGGTCATTGCCTTTCATTGCGGTGATGTAGTGAGTCACATGGTCTTTGGGGTCGGTTGTGCCATCGTATATTCTGAGATATGGGGTGTAAGCACATAAATTTTGACCCGTCACGTTTTTGAGCTATTTTTAAGTGTTTCAAATATTTATTTAACTTAGCTTTAATTTTTCTGGAGTTTTAGTCTATTTTTACTTCAAATTACAATTTAAAAACACAAAATATTTTTATCTTTAGTTTAAGGTCAATTAGTATAATTTTATAGTATTTTTATTTTTGCCATGACTTTAGCCTATTTTCTCTACTTTTACTTTATTATAACATTTGAAAAGACAAAAATATTCTTGTTTTAGTATTTAGTATTATTCTAATAGTTCACTCTGCTTAAATAGGACTAATAAACATTTTGGTAGTATTTTAGTAGTTTAGGCTCATTATTTTACTTTGGGAAAAAGAGGCCCAATTCGGAATGGCCCACCATATCTGAGCCCAATACCCTTTAAGCCTTAAGGTTTTCCCCCTCATTCTTAACTAACCCCCCCCCCCCCCCCAAATCAGAGAAGGAGGGATCTCTCTTTCCCATTCTCATTAAAAAAGAAATTAGCAAAGAAAATCTTGGAATCTCCTAAGAACAACCGCACCTGCCAAGGAGGACCACCCACCTAATTCCAAAAGAAGACCCAGTAGTGTTCCGCACCCCTCACCTCACAGCCGAGAAGGCCAATAGTGAACCGTCCTCATTCTTACCTAGAGTCGTCCCCCTCTTCAACCTCACACCACCAAAAGAGAAAGGGAAGCACACAAACATAGAAAGGAAAAAAAATGAGAAAAAGAATCGAAGAGGCTCACCCCCCTCCCCAATTCCCAAGATAAAGGAACGGCCTCCTTCACCCTAAAAGCGCCTCCGCCTTAAAAGATCATCGATTCTTCTTTCACAAAAATGGAATTTCACGAATTTCATATACCTATTTTCCAAAACTTCTCATTCTAACTCCTCCGTAACTTGATTTTGTACTTTGTTCTTACTGTTGATCGTCTCTCTTTTCCGCTTTGTTGGCCGGTCTTGCGATTTTCCGACGATTCGAGTTCCGATTTTTCGTTCGAGGTTGCATTGTTGGTCCGGGGTTCCAGTTAATACCTTGATACCAAATTGATAGGTATCTAGAATGGAACAGTAGCTAAGAAGAAGGAAAGTGAGAAGAGAAATAAGCAGGACAGAATAGGGAAGAAGAAGAGAATTCAGAGAAATAGAAGAGGGAAGTGGGACAATTTTCTATATATTTCACTTAACCACAACAATTACAATAGAGTCTATATATAGGCTCACTACATTGAAGAATCTAGAAGTAGAAATGCTAAGTTTGCTTCTAACTAAATTTCCCGCCACTAGTACAATTCAAATTTCCAACTAAAATTCAAATTGTTACAATTCAAATTTCCAACTAAAATTCCAATTGTTAACTAACTAAACTAACTAACTTTTGAATTGATCTACTTGGCATCCACGTAGGCATCCTAGCTGGCTTCATTTGCTGATTGTGTATCAATACCCTCCCCATGAAGAGCACCCTTGTCCCCAAGGGTGAAATGAGGAAATCTAGTGCGAAGAATAAAAGCTAACTCCCATGTAGCTTGGGACTCATCAAGGTCTTTTCACTTTATCGAACATTGAGCCACTGCTTTGTTACCTCTCTTGATGAGGCGTCTACTCAGCACTGCCTCTGGTTGAGGACATAAAGGACTAGCGAAGTCCAGAACTGGAGGATGAATTATGGTGGAAGGCAGTTTATAGCAGCGTTTGAGTTGAGAAACATGAAAGGTGGGATGAAGTTGAACCTCAGGAGGGAACAACAATGTATAAGCGACAACACCCACTCGCTTAACAATAGGATAAGGGCCAAAGTACCTAGAGGTGAGTTTGTGATAAGGAGAAAGAGAGAGCGTGGATTGCCTATAGGGCTGCAACTTGACAAAAACCCAGTCACCTTCAGCAAAAACTCTGTCAGTCCTATGGAGATTGGCTTGGGTTTGCATGCGTTGCTGAGCGCGACAAAGATGAAACTTGGCAAGCTGAAGCTTGAATTCTCGAACCAAAAGTAGGTCCTCAACTTGATCCAAAGAGGAGTCCCCAGGGAGATAGGGAAGATGAATGGGAGGAGGGTAACCATAAAGAAGCTCAAAAGGAGAGGTCTTGATGGCTGAATGGGGGGTAGAGTTGTACCACCATTCAGCAATAGACAAGAAGGAGCCCCAGTCCTTAGGTGAGTCAGAACAAAAGCATCGAAGGTAAGTTTCCAGGCACCTATTCAGAACCTCACTCTGACCATCAGTTTGGGGATGATAAGCTGTGGAAGTATGGACAGAAACACCTTGAATAGACATGAATTCCTTCCAAAAAGCACTAATGAAGATGGGATCTCGATCACTAGTGATGGAGGCTGGAAATCCATGAAGTCGAAAAATACAGTCTAGAAAGGTATGAACTAAGGATTTAGCTGTATATGGATGAGCCAAAGCAATAAAATGGCCATATTTGGTGAGCCTGTCAACAATAACCCAAATGACAGTGTTGCCAAGGGATTTAGGCAACCCTTCGATAAAATCCATATTGATATCCGACCAAGGAAGAGAGGGGACAGCCAATGGTTGCAACAACCCAGGGGAGGCTGAAGTGTCATATTTGTTTCTCTGACATACATCACACTTATGG
This sequence comes from Nicotiana attenuata, assembly GCF_001879085.1. Lineage (NCBI taxonomy): Eukaryota > Viridiplantae > Streptophyta > Magnoliopsida > Solanales > Solanaceae > Nicotiana > Nicotiana attenuata. Next base: position 231,008 of record NW_017670542.1, read on the forward strand.
ATAAAATCCAAAATGTCTTGACGGATACCCTTCCAATAAAAGTAAGCCATGACCTTCCTTGTTGTAGCATCAATACCTGAATGACCTCCTGTGGGTGAGGAATGCCACAGACTGAGAATATACTGCCTCAAGGCAGGATCTTTTCCAATGACCAGTTTGCCTTTCCTTCTCAGCTGATTGTTAAGCCAAGTGAAGTGTTTCTGAGGGGTATGTTGTAAAGAGGAAATAAGGGCAAGAAGCTCAGGATCAGTGGACCACAATGAAGAAATAGAATGCCACAATTCAGAGCTCACAGAAGAGACCATCAAGGTCATAAGTTCAGCACCAGTTACCCTTGAAAGAGAGTCAGCAGCTATATTTTCCTTGCCCTTTTTGTACTGTATCTCAAAATCGAATGGAAGTAATTTGGCTAGCCACCTTAACTGAGAGTCAGTGTGTAACTTTTGGTCTAAAAGATATTTTAAGGCCTTCTGATCAGTTTTAACAATAAAATGCTGGCTCAACAGATAGTGTGACCATTTGGTAACAGTAAACACCAAGGCCAGCAACTCCCTCTCATAAACTGATAATGCCAAATGTCTAGGAGCTAAGCCTTTACTAATAAAGGCAATAGGATGCCCATTCTGCATAAGGACAGCTCCTATACCAGTACCACTTGCATCAGTCTCTACCACAAATGGAATTGAACAATCAGGTAGTGCCAATACTGGGGCAGAAGTTAGAGCTAACTTCAATGCAGAAAAAGCTTGGGCTGCACTATCAGACCACTTGAAGTTATCCTTCTTAAGTAACTCTGTAAGAGGTCTACTGATAAGACCATAATTTTTAATGAATTTTCTGTAATAACCAGCCAAGCCTAAGAAGCCCCTCAATTGTCTAACATTACTAGGAGGAGGCCAATTCTGAACAGCAGTAATCTTTTTGGGATCAGTAGAAACACCTTCACCAGAAATAAAGTGGCCTAAATACTCCACACATGGAACACCAAAGACACACTTAGAATGTTTAGCTAACAACTGATGCTGAACCATAATATCAAATACCTGCTGCAAATGCATAACATGCTCACCAAGAGATTTACTGTATATGAGGATATCATCAAAGAAAACCAGCACAAACCTTCAAATAAAAAGCTGAAACAGATGGTTCATGAGACATTGAAATGTAGATGGGGCATTAGTTAGGCCAAAGGGCATAACCAAATATTCATAATGGCCTAAATGAGTCTTACAGGCTGTTTTAGGAATGTCAGCAGGTGACATCCTTATTTGATGATATCCAGCTCGAAGATCTATCTTAGAGAAGATTACTGCACCAGCCAATTCATCTAAGAGATCATCAATAATAGGAATAGGAAATTTGTCTTTAATGGTACAGTGATTCAATTCTCTATAATCAACACACAATCTCCAAGAACGATCTTTTTACCAACCAAAACTACTGGAGAAGCAAAAGGGCTGTTGCTATACTGAATAATACCTTGCTGCAGCATATCCCTAATCAATTGTTCAATGATGTCCTTCTTCATAGAGGAGTACCTATAGGGCCTCTTGTTGATAAGTTTTGTACCAGGTTGCAAAGGAATGCTGTGGTCAAAAGCACCCCTAGTAGGAGGTAATGAGACAGGTTCTGCAAAGATTTGGGAATATTGTCCTAAAAGTTTCTGAATAACAGGATCAGTATGGGGTTCATTGGGGAAATGCAAGGCATAGGACTGACCCTCAGATTGGTAGGAAGGAACAGGTTGCTGCACATATAACATGAGCAATTGAATACACTGATCTCCCTTTTTGTTTAAGGACTTAGAACTGGAAGACTTACACTCATCAGATACTCCCTTAAGAATGTGATGCTTTCCTTGATAATCAAAGGACATAGTCAAGGCAATGTAATCCATAGTGACTATACCTAAGGTCTTCATCCACAATGCTCCTAGCACTAGGTCATATCTGCCCACAGGAAACACTATCAAATCAGAATGATAGGTGGTACCTTGAAGCATCCATTGAAAATCCCTTACAACACCTGAAGTGGCTTCCATAGAATTATTACCAAGGCTAACATAACCAACCTTGGTAGGGGTAATGACACAACCCAGCCTCTTTGCAGATTCACAATCAATAAAATTGTGAGTGCTTCCACCATCTAGTAAAATCTGCAAAGGTTGTTTATTACTATACCCAGTCACATGAATTGTTTGTGCTCATTTGATCCCACTTAGTGCACATAATGAAATCATAGGAGTATCTTCCTCATTTGCAGACCACTCCTCTCTACCTTCCTCCTCAGCTTTCACAATTTCTATTTCTGGATTTGATTCCTCACTATAATCCAAATCCAGTACAAACAGTTGTTTAGGAAGATTGCACTTATGTCCAACTGTGTATTTGTCATCACAAAAGTAGCATAGACCTTGAGCTCTCCTAGACTGCATCTCAGCAGGAGATATAGTCCTCCTGGTCTTAGAAGCAGCTACAGGTTTAGGAGCAGGCAGTCCCAATTTCTGAGGCACCGTGGTGGAATGAGTAGGAGGTTTAGCTGTAGTTCCCTCAAAGGCAGGTTTCCTTATGTTAAATGATGATTGACTATTAGTGTTGGACCTCAATATTCTAGAGTTAGCTGCCAATGTTGCCTCACTAATCTAGCCAATCTATAAGTTTTGGATAAGGTCTGAGGCTCATGCATTTTCACAGAGTGCACCAGTTCTTCCTTCAATCCTCCCAGGAAGCAGGAAATAGCTTGATTGACAGATAGATCACATTGAGCTAACAGTCGTGCAAAAGCAAATTGATATTCCCTAATTGATCCCATCTGCCTTAACTGTTTAAGTTCTAACATAGGATCAGAAAATTCCTCACTAAAAGTCTCAATCAAAGCAGCTAAGTATTCATCCCAGTCAAGAGCATCAATCGAATCCCTACATTTCAAGTAAGATTGATGCCATTCTAAGGCTTCATCATCCAAATTCATAGCTACTAAAACCATCCTTTGATTAAGAGGAGTTTTGTCAACAGTAAAGTATTGCTCAATCCTATAGAGCCAAGTTTTCAAATTCTCACCATTGAATCGAGGAAAATTGAGGTTATGATTACGAACCGCCTGCCCAGCATAAGGATTTGGTCCTAAAATGCCTGGTCCGGATTGCAGCACCTTGTCTCTACCAGCTGAGTTAGAAGCACTGTCCTTCGACTGTTGGTGCAGATGCCATCCATCAAAGGAATTCTTCAACGACCCTACTAGCTGTAACAATTCTGCATGCCTTTGATCCAATTCCTCTCGTAATTCCTGCTATTTTTGAATCATTTCTTCCTTGAGATCTAACTGCTGGGCAGCTAGATCTTCATACGAGTCCTGCCAGTCAGCTATTTGATTCCCAGTCATGGAATCAACAGTCTTACGTGGTCCCATTGCGACGAGCTTTTGATACCAAATGATACCAAATTGATAGGTATCTAGAATGGAACAGTAGCTAAGAAAAAGGAAAGTGAGAAGAGAAGAAGAATAAGCAGGACATAATAGGGAAGAAGAAGAGAATTCAGAGAAATAGAAGAGGGAAGTGGGATAATTTTCTGTATATTTCACTTAACCACAACAATTACAATAGAGTCTATATATAGGCTCACTACATTGAAGAATCTACAAGTAGAAATGCTAAGTTTGCTTCTAACTAAATTTTCCACCACTAGTACAATTCAAATTTCCAACTAAAATTCAAATTGTTAACTAACTAAACTAACTAACTTTTGAATTGCTCTACTTGGCATCCACGTAGGCATCCTAGCTGGCTTCATTTGCTGCTTCATTTGCTGATTGTGTATCATACCTCGTCTGAGCGTTGCTATTTCTTTAGTGTTGGCTTTCTTGTATGCAGCAAAACGGTTAGAATCCAATAACAAAAAGTCTATTTTCATCTACATATGCTTTTGGTTAGTTTCTTTTTTTGAAATATTTTATGTGATTCCTCCGTGATCCCGTTTTCTTGTTTGAATTAGTTTATTTTATTTGCTTTGATTTAATGATCTACAAGATAAATATTAATTGTTTTGATTGCTTCTGTTGGTTTTACTATTTAATCTAAAAGATTGGAAAATAAGAGCATTTGTTTAAATTATGATATGTGTTGTTAGCAATTTGTAACCAAAGTTGTGCTTGAATTACTTTTCGCTATTAAATGGCTATCGAGTTGATTTAGGTAAAAAGATTTTTTAGCTTGTGGGTTTTTAATTTGAGATAATGGGCCTAATGTATTATTTTCTTTTGATTCAATCCAATAAGAACTATAATGTTGTCGACTTATTAAGAATGTACTGAACTCATACGCCTTTTCCACAATAATTGTTTATCTATAAATTCATAAGCCTCACAATAATCTCAGAGTTTAGGAAGAAACAAATAAGTCATGAACACTGTAGCTTGCTTTAGGCGCGATTAATAAATTATCGTGACTATGGGTACAGTTCCCCTGGCATAATAATGATATATGATCCCAATTTGAGTGTGCATTTTACGTGACTTGACCATAACTTCAAATAATAATAATAATAATAATAAACATATTTTAGGTCCCGGGTGCGTTTCACATGACGCAATTCGCAATATGTACAAGAACAACGAGTCGCAACATCACGACTTATTCAAATAAATTTCATAAATACCAAAGACGGTTAAATAAATAATTATAAGCAGTTAAAAAGTAAATGTACAATAGGTTGTAGATATATAACAAATCAGATAATTAAGCCAATTATTGATAGTTGAGCGTGTGCTAAAACCACGGAACTCGGGAGTGTCTCACACCTTCTCTCAGGTTAAGAGAATTCCCTACTCGGTCTTCTGGTTTTCGCAGACTTTAAAACAGAGTCAAATTTTCTCGATTTGGGATTTAAAATAAACTGATGACTTGGGACACCATAATTATTCCAAGTGGTGACTCTGAATTGAATAAATAATCCCATTTTGATTAATGTCACTTTAATTGAAAAAACTCCCTATCCTTTCGAGAAAAAGGAGGTGTGACGTGGGGGCATCTTGAAAGTCTTTGGTATGGCGTGTGGATCTGCTTCCTCGCTATATGGATGTTCTATGAATCTACCGGCTTCCATTTTGGGAGCAATTTGGGGGCGCCATGTATCTTGTCTACTCGTTCATAGTGCTACTTTATTTGGTCTATGAGCGACTTATTTTCGATTTTTCATTTCCTCCATTCTTTTCAGCACGACGACGAGGACGTTGTCACCTGCATTGTCAGTAACATTGTGTGTTTTACCTGAAGTCAGAGGGTCTGGTTGGTCGCCATGTTCGTCCCCTCGTTGTACTGTGTGGGCTCTCGTGGTTTTGTGACTGTGTATGGAGCTTATGTGTTGAGTACGCTTACTAGGGTATCAGTTTTGCCATGCTTCGAGGAGCTTTTTCATAGCTGGTGGCGTCCCCTCTCCCGCGGACGTGGAGGATCTTTTCCCGTTTGGTTTGTCGTACTACAGAAAGTTAGGGGTGACATTTCTCGTCTAGGGGAGGCTGTGTGCGTTATCCCCTCATCATGGGTGTCATAGCCATCGTTGATAACAATCCGTTACCTGCCATGGAAATTTTGAACGCACAGAGAAGAGAGATAAACTTTGTGGTTTGTTAGATTAACAAGTCACATGAGTTGTAGATCTAGTGCAAATTAAAAAATTGGCTGAGAAAATCCCTACCAACGACATCAAACTGCTTGATCCAAAACTTAGATCTAGGTTTAAACAATTTGATTTTCTAATAGAGTAAAGTTAATCTTAGCCAATGCTAATATCGAAAAAGTCGTCTAACTGATTTCGTGATGAAGTGTCACTAGTTTCGTGAAATATCAATAAATATGTAACAACAACAATATTTAATGACCCAAGAACTAAGATGACAATATTCAATAATAAATGAAATATAATGGCATTTATGTAAATAAATGCAAGTGAGATAACCGAAAAAGGGATGAAATCCTATGATATTCCTTCTGACAATGATAAATGATTCATGAGCCTTTGAATATTCAGATTCTCCTTGGACCGTGAGAGAAAAGTTAGACAAAGATCTCCAGAAAAGGTGTATTTTGTATGTATGTAATAAAGCAAGAATCTAGAGAATGTCAATGTGTTGTTGTTTTAAACGAGTGTCATGTCCCCTACTATAACTACGTATCTTTCTATTTATAAGGGAACATGGGGCGCAAAACTCTAATAGTATAGATTCCAGGAATATTAGCTGGAATATTTTCTTTACAGTATTATCCTTAAAATTAGCCGTTACTACTCTGTTAGGAAGAGTGCTTGTCCTCGACTTCGTACTTTATCGACTCCTCGACCTTGCCTTCATCCTTTGTCAGATCACTTCGACCTCGTCTTCGCCTTTTGTTGAAATTATATCGATAACGCGTGGCTCTCTCAGTGTTAGCGTGACCCTCACATAACTAGGATAATTTTTGGCTCATACAATAATGTCCCATTTTTTTTTCTCTCAATGGATTATTATTAGTTTGTATACTAGTTTCTCTCATAGTTTATTAGCTCTCTATTCTCACTAAAAGGAATTAAGTTTTATTAATTAGAGAAATGTCTCTTGATTCTCATAGAAAAGAATCTACGACCTTGGACACTTTATTTAGCTCCTCTGCTTTTTCAATTGGGATGCGAGATTCAAGACAAAGTATTTTCAGATCACGTGTGTATGACTGTAAGCAGGACAATGATTTGTTTGTCGAACGGTGTAAGAACGAGGGCCGTGAATGTTGTTCTCATCACCAACCAGGATTATGGTGGATGCTAAATATTTTTTTTATTTTTAACGAAAATTTTGTGTTGGAACTTTGTGTGGAAAGTGCTTTTCGTTCAATGTGATATTTAAAGTAATCGGATTTCATGCGAATACCAAAACCCAATGGGAAAAAAAAATATTGTCCTCGTCGGAAGGAGAATAACCTTATATGTAGCATATTTGGCCAAACTTTTAAAAGTAGCTTATTTTAAAATTTACTGTTTTCATCTTCTCAAAAGTAATTTTTTCTTCTAATCAAAAATATTTTTTCTTTTTCTAAAAGTTTGGCCAAACTTCACAACTTTGAAAAAAAAAATACTTTTATTAAAAGATAATGCTGTTGTCCAAACAGACTCTTAAACAGTCTGTAAGTTCATTCCCTTTCTCACCAACATGTCACCCTTGACGGAGCCAACATACGCTCAAGCGTGTGGCGAAGCTAAGTCTTGGCAAGAAGCAATTGAATTTTTTTGCTGAAAAGGTACAAACGAACTTTTTTTTGCTCATATATAAAATATTGAATCCCCTAACATATTGTAAAATTATAGTGTAATGATAAAAAGGATAAAAGAAATGCTTTGAATTATAATAGGTTTAAATACTTGTGATTTAATCTAGTATTTTCTTGAATTCTCTTGTCTGCAATTCTGACTCTGCCACTGATGTTTAACCAAAAATTAGATTTTAGGTCAAAGTTCGAATTTAGAGGAACTCGGGTTACTGATAACCGGAAAAGTGTATAAGAAAGAAATTTTGAATGATATAATCAGAAAGCAAATAAAACAAAGTATATTCCAGTAGTGTTTTTCGTGTGTCCTACGGATGTTGTGACTTCCTCTTTTTATAGTTAATTTTTAAGAGAAAGTGTAATGCCTTTGCTTTAATGAGGCAATTACGAGCAAATAATGATATTGAAGGAAACGTTACTCAATCATTCATATTAAATACAAATTCTCTAACGTATTTGACATTTAATGCTGAATTTGGACTCTTTTTCGCTATCAGATTCATGTCTTCAATTCCTTCTGATCTTCGAACTTTAAATGACTCGAACAGGTACGAGTCTCGTTTCATTTGAATAATAGTTCGTGCCTTTAAGTATCTTCTCTCCCGCGTCTGTTGTTGCTCGTGTCTTCTAACTGATTACCACGTTTTGACTATTTGACCGGTCCACGTGTCATGACACGTCACCTTCAATATTTAAATTCAAATTTTTTCCAATACAGATAGTCCCCCCACTTTCTATTTATTTATCAATTAAATATTTGGGAAGTGGATCTTTCATTAAAAAGGGAATTTTTGCCATAATCAATGCTATGACAGTACTAACGCTTCAGTTGTCTTTTCTATTTAATGCAATGCATACGTGTCACCCTCTCATTAGGTTTGCAATTTTTGCAGCCTTTTTCCAAGGCTTCTTCAACTCCTCCATTCACGAAGTGATAGTTGCCTTTATTATAGGCTTTCCATCATTACACTTTTTAGTCTTTGACGGTCACTTTTATATAAACTTAACCCTTCTTCCACAAATTTTTAACACAGTCGCCCATCAGTATAAATTCAATTTTTCCTTTCACCTTTTACCACATAAAACTTTTTCCTTGAACGCTCGAATTGTGCGAATCTCTGTTTACTTCTTTCTCTTCTTCATCATGTCTTCTTCGAACCCTAACCCTAAGAGAGTTCCTGTCTTAGACAATTTTCCTAATGCTCCCGTCAGACATAGAAGAGGTGGGAGACTTCGTAGTTTAGGATCCTCTCGTGGTGGTGGTTCTGCCATGCCTTCTCCTAGCCCTGGTTCATCCTCTAGAACTAGAGGTTCTTTTTCTCAAAAATCATCTTCTAAGAGCAAGGAGGCCTCTGAACCAATACAGGAACCCTTGGTAGAAGAAATAGTTCCTAACGATTTATCTTTTCAGCATGATAGACAATCACTTCAGCCCCAAATTTCTGGTTTAGATCGAGTTGATGTTTATCCCACTATGATTACAGAGATTTTAGCTCCCATAGTTCGCAAAGATTGTTACTGGAGTAATGTTTTTCCCATTGTAATCCCCAATCCAAATCAGAGGATTACTTCATATATGACTGGATTCTCTTTCGTTTACACATACCCTTTTACTCTTGGGTTTAAACCAGCTATTGACCCAGTAATTCTCGATTTCTGTCATTTTTTCAAAGTTTGTCTAGCACAGGTTGGCCCGCTTGTATGGAGGGCTGTTGCTCGTTTAAGGCATCTGGCCAATTTAGCAAACGTTGATTTCTCCTTCTCTCACCTAATTCATCTATACTCCTTTAGACTTTTCCGTAATGGAGTTTTTACCTTAGTGGCTAGGAGTAAGAGAGTTTTGGTAAGCCCAGAAGATGATAAGGATCGTGGCTGGTATGCCCGTTTTGTTGCTGCTCCCACAGTTGGATTAGTGGGTGAACAAAACGTTCCCTTCCCTGAGAAGTGGAATTTTGCACGTAAGTCTTTCATCTTTCCCGTACCTCTTTCTTTTGAGTTTACAAATTTCTTTAACTTTGTTTCTCTTCTTTTTTTTCCTTTAGCAACCATGGAGTTGTGGAGAACATTCCCAATTTTCGTGGCTGGGTAGATAAATTGTTGAAGATTGCTCCTATGGAAGCTAGGACTTGGAAATTTATTTCCAATCGTCATGGTTGGAAAGTAAAGACTCACGGTATGAGTTTTTGTCTTTCTCGTATGTAAGATATTTCTTTTTATTGCCTTAACTTTCAATTTTCTCTTTGTCAGGTTTCGCCATTCGAGGTGTTACTGCTGAAGCAGTTGCAGCCTCTCGTTTAGGAACCCAACTTTCTTTAGAAAGTGCTCAGGATATTCTTTTGAAAAGAAAAACCGCAGATGATGATAGCTCCGACGAAGAAGAGGAGGGTGGTTCCTTGGTGAAAAGGCCAAGAGTTCGGAGACGTATCGTCTCTGATGAAGCTGAAGTTTCACATCATCTTTCTCCAACCGGGCCTGTTAATCTCGTCTCTGACGATGATGTTGCTACCCTTCCTGATACTCATGAATCGATTAACCAGCTTTTCGTTAGTGGTTTTGAGAGTGGTGAGTTAGGACCCGTTTTGGATGAACCTCCCCTATCTTCTTCTTCAACTCCCATACGTTTAGTTCCTTCCCTTCCTTCTTCTGTCGCGCCTTTAGTTCCTTCCGTATCTGCTCCGACTTCTTCTTCACCTCCCGTTGCTATTTTCACATCTTCTACCGCTCCTCCTTCTACTGTTCACAATGTAGAAGCGGGTTCTACAAGCAAAAGGATTGCTATGAGGAGCGTGACTATTGAAGTGCCTGCTAACAACAGCCTTTTGAGGAAATCCGGTCAAGCGGATGTTTGGCTTGAACCCTTAATAGGCCCGATTGAGAAAGAAAAAATGAATAGCCACAGCTGCCTGACTTTGATGAACGACATAGTTCATTCTACTTTGAAGGT